>NC_031770.1:40088930-40253756 GCF_001522545.3 Parus major | reverse complement strand
CTTTCTCCACTGGATTTCCAGAGGAAGACTGGGCCCATGGATCCACCACCACTGGATCTTCAGAGGAAAACTACACCCTTCTACAGGATCACTGCTTCAACAGAACCACATCTGTCACTCCAGCAGCCACCATTTAATCAGAGTGCTACCAACAGCCTGACCAACAGGGTGTCAGGTTGTATTCCGACTCTGACAGTGGCTGGGTTTATTTTGTACTACTGAATTTTTATTTTAGTTTTCCTAGTAAAGAACTGTTATTCCTATTCCCATATCTTTGCCTGAGAGCACCTTGATTTCAAGATTAGAATAATTTGGAGTGTCGGGGTTTGGGGTTTACATTTTTCCATTTCAAGGGCAGTTCCTCCCTTCCTTAGCAGACACCTGTCTTTTCAAACCAAAACATCAAGTTAATTCTTCAATGCAAAATGCAGAAATAGATTCTGACAACCAGGTTGCCCTTCTCATGTCTGTACATTGCAAAACTTGTTCCCTTTTGTTTCCTCTCTTGTGTGTAACTGGATTCTTTTTTGCTTGGCTTAGTTCTAATGTGTAAGAGTGAATAGGCATTTAGAAGTATCCATTTCAGAAGATTCTTATACTCTTCTAAAAAATGTGATCACACCAGTCATGCTGACTTTGGCCCAGTGCTGCCTGCTCAGGTAAGCCTCTAATGGCTGGGCAATTGGTGATCCAGGCACAGAGGTGGAGAGGAATTCAGACACGTGACAGTTCCTCCTTCCTGCCAGCCATCTGTGGCCATCCTGAGCCTCTAAAAGTGGTCTGCTGTGAGAGCCTTACTGGGTATCTTCCTCACCAGTTCTCCTTGAATAGTCTTCTCAAGCAAAGCAGTGATAACCTACTTGATATTAACTTGTTATGCTAATATGGGAGCAAGGAAAAGAACCAAAGGATGTTGCATGTTCTTGAGAGTGTGACATTTCTACCTCTGAGTCATCTGAAGCTTCCTACCTTTTCGAAAGAAAATATTGCCCATTGACCCATGGGTCTTCTCTGAGTTTTTCTTCATAGACTGGAAGCTGCTCCTCTCTACCACAAGCTGGAGCTCTTCCTCAGTCAGAGGAATTCCAAAGAAAGCAGCTATGTTTTTCACAGACAGGGCACGATTCTGGAAAAAGGAATGTAACATATGACATGACTTTCAAATGAATTATGCTGCTTTCCAAGGTGTTTACACTTCCCTATATCTCTCTGCTGGCTGCATACATAGGATATTCATAGAGTTCACCAGGATTAGACTGGTCCATGGTGTTTCCCTTCTCCATAGTTATTTTGAAGGAGGCATGAGCTGCCTTCCTGTGGATTACAAAATATTATATATGACTTACAGGTGACCAAAACCTACACTGCTGAAAACATAAAAGCTCCTCCCCAAAAAAATTACTGGAGATATTGATGTACAATTATTTGGGCTTATATCACAAATAAACAAAAAACAAGAATCATTTTCACAAGCAAAAGTTCAAGAAGGTTTTTAAGTTTGAATTTCATCCTTTCTTCCCTTAAAACAAGAATCTATTTCATACACTTTGGATACCCTGCATGCATATAATGGTGAATTGGTTCAGGAAAAAATGTCCCTTGAAATATAAATTATTTGTAACTATTGATAACCTTACCTCTTTTACCTCTTCATAGGTTACTGTCATAATATTTTCTTTGTCAATGTATTTGTTCCATTCAGAAAGGTATTCTAAGTAGCATCCCCAGGCCACTAAATAAAGCAAAAGAATTCTAAGATGAAGCATACATTAAGATTTTACAAGTTTTACTCATTAAGTTGTCTCAGACAAGGGCTTTATTAATCATGTCTGTGGAAGAGTTTACACACTTCTGTGGGAATTATAGGTTTTGCTTCAGGCTCAGGCATATGATACCATTTTTAAGTCAGAAAAATAAAACTTGTTAGTATTTCAAGACAGCTGTGAGTCCACCAAAAAGCTATCATCTTGCAGACCATTTTGTAAGACTCCCTTAATCCAGTCATGTGCTAATCCAAATTCATAACTTTAAACTAGGGCTATTACTTTTTTCTCTTTTTTAACACATTAGATTTAGTCCACTCTTTAATGTACTAGACTTAGTCCAAATAATTTCTTTCACCCAACTTTGCATGGAGGTGATTATATTTCTCCATGGACACAAGATGATGGACATGGTTAGAGTAGGGGCAAAGGATACCCAAGATAGATATAAGGAAGAACTGCTTCTTCCAGGAAAAATAACAGTTTATACAAGTTTAAAAAGTCTGTGGAAGTGCAGTTTTGACAAATATATATCCTCAAGCAGTAAGGCAAGTATGGTAAACTTCAGATTTCTAATTCTCTGTCTTTAATCTCTGCTTTTGTACTGTAAACCAAAAAATCCTAGTGAAGCTGATATACCAAAGTACAAGGGTTTTTAGACAAAGATAAATCATTGGATAATTGACACAGAAAAATATACTGTACTTTTCTTTGTCGTGAAATCTGTGAAGAATTCATCCCAGGTCTCATAGGAGGGAAGACTAGCCATGCTATTGGAAAAATGGTAAAAAGATGTAGCTACATCTTTTGGATTACGAATCAACAACAGTATCTAGAAAAAGAATTAATTAATTATTAATAGAGAAAGACATAGCAGACGATAGCATTATAAAATAAATAATAATAATATACTTTATAACTGCAGTTGGGGATTTCTAATACCTCGTGTGCTACTTGCAGAAGTAGCAATTTCATTTCCTGTTCAGAAGGTGCAGAATTTAACTTTACTTTGGTACCGTGAGAAGATGGTTGCCTATAAATACTATATTTTACAGATTAACCAAATAATTTAAGCAGAATCTAAGTATGTTTTGCTCGATACAAGCATAGTTCATCATTTAAGTAGCAGGGAAAATTCACAAAAATATAAATTCCCCCTTAAATTTGACGTATTGAAGCCCTCACTTGCAACAATGTCATAAAATTCCTCCCACAGGAAATCATGTCAAAATACATTTTGCCTCTGGAGGACTTGTTCAAGTCCTGCAACTTTCCTGTGGAAACTGTAACAAAGGTGCCAATAAGGGCAAATTGAGGTTAAGTGAGATAAAGGGCAGTACTTAAACGGTCATGTAGAAATGGCCAGGCTAAACACATATAAGAGAGTGTAAGAATTTAAAAACTGTCAAAAAAGTACTATATTAGCTTAAAAAAAAAAACCCAAACAAACAAAAAACTGTTTAAGTGTTTGCTTTTCATACATTAAAATCAGCACTCACCTTGACTTTGTTTTTGAAGATAGACTTGGGGAGATTTTCAGGACGGAGATGAGTAGCTATAAATCTCGGAGAAGGTAATTTGTCCATTCGCTTTAAGAATTGGAAGGAGGAAAATGGATAGTAGAGTTAGTAAAAGTATTTTTTTTTTAATAACCTATGCTAAAATATTGCCGTGATAAATTTATCAACAATTACTGGTTGATAGAAGCAGTTTTTGGGGTTTTTTGTGAGTGTTGCCCTGGGATATTAGTGGGCTGCTCTGAGTAGCTCTAATCTTCAAAAGCCCATGACCAATTGGAAATAGACTATCCACTGTTAGTTCTCTTCAGTAATAATTCTCTTCAGTTCTGTTAGACAAGGGATCAAATCTAGAGGCAGGGTAAAGATTAGTTATATGTGAAAGCTGAAGCATCTCAAGGACTGAGAGAGGGGATGAGGAGGAAGAGCTGATAAAAGAGGCAAAAGCTAATATTTCATTATTTGATACTCCATGAAGCTCTTCTTAAATACAAAAGATGCTATGTTGAATTTCTGAAGTTCTTATGTATCTCATGGGTATGTGTTCCTCTCATGCCCATTTAAGTGTTCATTCATCCCTCAGTATTTGACAATCCAGGTGAGATTAATCCTGATCATATGCCAAATAAAGAGAAGTGGTAATGTTCTTCTCAAACAATGGAACAGTTAATACATTACATATTCAGTACTTGAAGCACATAATTTTGATAATTTCCATACATATTCTGTTCCCACCTCATATTTCTCAGCATCTCCAACTTCGAGGTAGGGGAATTCTGCTAGTTCTTTGGCATTCGCACTGCCTTCCCTACCCGGTGTTTTCTTTTGAGATATGTCTATCAGGTCATTTAAGATTTGACTTAGCCAGTTTGTGCCTGAAAGAAGAAAAACACAGAATTGCTTGTAAAACTTATAGAATGAACAGAAATGGATTTACCAGGGAAGTCAAGGGCTGCTAGTGCTACCAGCTGAGTTACTCTGCCTCCTTGCATGTGATACAATCACAGCTGACTATCTGGTCAATCACCTCCCAGGGTCCTCCTACTTTTGCTCCTCATAAGGACATATTTCTCCAACTTGAACACTTCAGTACACCATAAATTAACTTGTATACTGTAAACTAACTAATAAAGGAGAAGAACCACTACGATTCTATTAGGAAAGTCTGCATTAATGTAATAAATTTTATTGAGACAAATATAAAGGAGACTTGGGTGGTAAACCTGTACTTTAAAACCTAATGCATTATGCTGTATTATTTTAGGAAGAAAAATGGGTCACAGTACTTCAACACAGGAGCACAACTACATCTGAAAATTGTATATTCATTTTCTTTAACAACAGGAAAAAACTCAATGAACTGACATTTCCTATACACATTTATTATCTTTTTACTTAAAAGATAACAAAGAGCCTGCATCAATTGCCCATCTCTAATTTACCATTTTCTGACTTCTGGACCCTGACTGCCTACATCTTTCTCACTGCAGTCTTAACAACTGCATTCAAGTGCATAACATATCTTTGGAAAGAAAATGCAATAAAGAATCAAAACCTTCACAATCCTGTCAGCTGTGACTATCTCCTGTAAGGCAGTGTGAACCAATTGCTGGAAGAGAGAAACAGCTAGAATAAAATGTATATGAGGCACATCTAATCCAAACCTTTGGCTTTCATGTGGACCAGTGCTTTCAGGCACAAGGAGAAAATATGTAGCATAAACTTGAAACCCTGGCAGAGATCTCCTCTTGATTTCCCAATAATTAAAGAGCAGTGTAATCACTTCAAGGACTACAAAAATACTTTTGATAGCTATTTCCTGATATCTATGTGAAAGAAACTAAAGAATATTCAGCATCTGAAGGTACCAAAATCTCCATTCTGTGTAAAAACATAAAGATATTAACTTTACAAACAAAAATGTGAGAGCAGATCATATAATATCAAGAGATCTAGTTATCTCTGGTGTAAAAAACTGTATTTTGATTCTCTCCAATTTGTGCATTTAACGTCATAACTATGGAAAGTAAAGATAACAAAAACCTTTATATGCTGTAGAAAAGAAAATCAGATTGTTTTTCTCAGTCCTTAGGAAAATTCCCCGTATAAAATATTCATAATTAATTTGTTGTGCTTTTTAAAAATGAAATCAGTTCTACAAAATTCTGTGAACATTCTAAATACTATTATTTATCATAATATATAATATTATGTATCATGTAATATATATTGCATATATTTAGTATCAACCTTGTTACTTGCTATTACAGAACTTTATTTATGAAAAAAATCAAAATATATTCACCGGATTTAGGGTATCCTGCCAAAATTACATCATCACTTCTGGCTTCAAAGGATTCCAAGGCTTTTAATACTTCAGGACTGCAAAAAGTGGTAGGGTAGGGAATTCCCTTGTACTGAAAAAGCAGTTGATCACGAGGCAATGAGCTGGCAGCTACTGCTGCATTCTCTAGGAGATCAGTAAACACTTTCCTGGACTTGTCCATTCTTCTCTCTCTCACACACACAGGCTCTGTCACAGTGTGAAATGCTAAGTAGATGGAGAAGCCCACAGGTTGTCCTTTAATAGATGCTTGGTTTGTTATTTGGGTCTTTTTTCTTGACCTCTTGAATAATAATTAACCTCCTTCTGAACCTGTGAAAAAATATGCAACTCCAGTTGAAGATCTTAAGATAAACCTTTGAAATCAATAGAAGTTGAACATAAACAAACAAGCAGCCAAATGCAATTGCATTCTAGGATAATGGGCTTAGATAATTTCAGAATAAATAATCAGAAGTTTCATGCCAAGTCTGCGATTACGACACTGAATTTATAAAAGAAATATAACAAAATAGAATTACATGAATTGCAGAGTGGAATTTAAATGTTATGATCAAAATCCTCAAGGCAGTTCATCTCTTTCCAGTACTCACTGATGGGATTTTCTTCTTTTTTTTTTTATTATATCACTCATCATTCTCATCAAAGCTAGATAAGATGTAATGGGATTTGGAAAGAAAATGTTCAGTGCACTGGAGACTGAGCTGTGGACAGTCCTGTGAGTGTGGCTGACTGTTCCCTCCAGCTGGTGCCCAGGAGGGAATAGGGGCACATGCACTCTTTGGCCACTCATCAGACTGCACTACAGAGATTTGTTTTATTGGTGGTTACATGAAAATTACTAATTTATACATTTCTTTAATGGGCTCAATCATGGTTTAACAACGGTTCAGTCCTTAGGGAGTTGATAATAATATATCCTCAGCTGCAGTGATTGGTAGTTTATTAGTTTATCATGCACTTCAGATGATGAGCTGCTGACTGCACTGACCCAAGTAGAAGAGCTGGCTTTAGGCTCAGGTTCAATATTTAAGTCTCTGGCAAAAGGGCAGATGGGTCACAAAACCCGAGAAAATAGTTCCCCTCCAAAACCTCCAGGAATTTACATGCCATCCTTTCTTATCTATCTTTTGAATGCTGCCCGTTTGCACTGGAAGAAAGAGGACCAGCAACTACATACTTGCACACTTTTGACACTTGCATTCCCTGAGGGATTCAAGCCTGGTCCCTGAGGCGTAATGCAGTGCTCATGGGGTGATCTAACCCTACATTTTTACGTTTATTTTTTCCAATTCATACCAAATATTTTGCTTATCCCTTCATCTCCCTTCTTTCTGTAAAAAAACATAGAAAGACTATCTATATGCAGGCATAATCTGAAACAAGTGGGTATCATATGGCCTGACCCATCCGATGAATTACATCTGTGCCAAAAGGCAGCCAGTTGGCACCACCTGCATCATCTCACTGACATCAGCTAAAAACTGCTGTCCTATGAAATAGCACTTTTTCTGATTCTTGGTGAGAAACTAGCCACCCTAGCAAAACAAAAGGCAATTGAATTCATTTTTCGTCCTTATTTTCCCTTGGCGCTAAACTGTCATGGACTGAAGGTAAGAAAACATGTTTAATTGGTATTTTTGCCTGCTGGTGAAAAAATTAGTTGGGACAGTCCTCCCTAAAGGTGGGAAAAGAGAAAAAATGGCCTGTAAATTATTAGTGTATTTCATGCAATAGCATACTGTTGGAGTAGGGTTTCCAAAATTAAAAAAATATATTCCAGAGAAAATTCCAGAGGATTTCCAGTGTATTTTTGCAAGAAAGGGCAGTTAGGCAAATTATTCCTATGAAGCATTGATTTTTCCTTATGAACCAGAAAAAAAAGCCTGTTATCAAAGCCTTCAAGCAGAGCCCAAGGTGGTACTGTAATACATTGCATAAATAAATTCATGCTAAAGTTATAATCTTGCCTGATAAGAATCCTAGCATATTTCCAGGAAACCTTCTCTAATGAGATTATAGTGATATGCAGCAAGGCCAACATGAACATGCGTCTGCAAGGAGCATATTTCCAAGAAACCTCTGTCTGATAAGATTATAACTCATGAATATTTGTCTGCAAGAAGTGTATTTCCAAGAAACCCGACAAGATTACAACATATGCACCCAAAACATCATGAATATTTGTCTGCAAGAAGTGTATTCCAAGAGATCCCCAAAAAACATATAAAAAGCACCTTGAGACAGTCGCAGTTCGTGAAGCATGGTGAAGCGGTGCTAGCAAGCCCCTCCCTGCCTCACCCGATGCTGTTCGCCCAGTACAGCGTCAAACTGATTTTTGCTTGTGGCTTTTTACAATTGTAATTTTTTTAATAAATTATTTTTATTAATCAAATTAGCTACTCATTTATAACAGTAGGATTCTTTGGTTATGCAGCAAAAGCCGTCTGCACACCCACAAAGGAGCACAGCAAAGAAATGAAGGAGTACCTTGCCCAGATACTCCTATGAAATCAGCTCATCAAAAGCCTGTCTCCACAAGCTCAGAGGAGCTCGTGCAGAGAGGAACGCAAGTTAAAGACTCTTAAAAATGAACTGGACCCTGTCCAAGAGCCTTCTATGGCTGTTCCAGGAAAGATTCAGACCCAGTGTCCTGGTGTGAATTTGACCCATCAAAATGATCAGTGCAGGAGAATGTTTTGAAGACTGGCAGGTGCTGCTGTCTGGGGTTATAGGCACATGAAGAAATGCAGAGGAACAGCCTTTCATGGTTGCACATGACTTATTATGTCAGGATTACAGCAACAACTGCCACTAAACAAATTATGTACCAGCCTGCATGATACTACTAATGTTGACTTTACAATATAGAAAGTACTGAAACAGAGATGAAAAATAACTAATCCTCAGTACAAGATCAGGGTCGATTTTCCTGCCTCCTCTAAAAAACTCTTTAGGCCAGAGAACTAATCAATTTGTATAATTTTCTAGGATCCTCCTACATCTTTTCTTTCCCTCTTAAATAGTAGAGCCTTTTTCACAATGGTCACCTTCCCTGACCAGATCAAAGCTTGTCACAACATCAGATTAGTCCAATATAGATTGTGCATAGAAGCATATCCCTGCTCTGTCTTTCTTCTACCCAAAATTTCCCACATCTCTCTTAAACTTTCCTCTCAAAAGCTTTTTTATGGGCTCACCTTTGCTCTCTCTGGAAAGGTTCCATTTTTGTAATCCCCTCTATGTAACAAGGTAGGAAATAAGAAATTTTCCACAACTTTCATCATCTCTATTAATGTATTGGCTAGTTGCCAGAGTTGAAATGGCTAGCTCTCCCACCTGTTAATACTAAACAAAATAATATGAAAGAACAAGCCAGTAAATACAGAGAATGTCTTGACGCACAATGCTGGAGAAATAATCTTATACTAATCTAAAGATGTCAGATGTATGTTAACAAACTCCCCAAACCATCATCTGGTGTCAGTGGGTACAGAGTTAATTTTCTTCCCAGTAGCTGGTAGAGTGCTGTGTTTTGGATTCAGAATGAGAATAATGTTAATAAGACACAGATGTTTTAGTTGTTGCTGTTAGTGTTTAACCCAAGTCGAGGACTTTTCAGTTTCCCGTGCTCAGCCAGCCAGCAGGTGCACAAGGAGCTGAGAGGAAGCACAGCCAGGACAGCTGACCCAAACTGGCCTAAGGGATATTCCATAGCCCATAGGGTGTCATGCCCAGTAAATGAACTGGGGACAGCTGCTGAGGAGAGGCCGATCACTGGTCAGAGATACAATGGGCATTGGTCAGTGGGTGGTGAGAAATTGAGCTGTGCAGCACTTGTTTCTCATAGGCTTTATTCTCTTTTTATTTTCAGAATAATTACTAGTTATTATGAATAATATTATTTTGTTTTTATTTAAATTATTTAAATTATTAAATTGCTCTTTTCTCAACACATAGGTTTAACCTCTATCTGATTCTCCTCCCCATGCCACCAGTGAAAAGGAAAGGTGAGGAAATGAATGAGAGTTGCATGATACTTAGTTGCTGGCTGGGGCTTAACCCTAACACACCAAAAGAACTGTATTTCCTTGCTTGTTTTATCTGAACTTTCCAAACTACATTGGTAAAATTGATTTTAAAAGTTGAAAGTCTCTGGCTAGAACATCATTAATAAATGTGAGGAGCCATGACAGTGATGTCAAGAAATCATCTGTTACCTCATTGTATATCTATACAACTTGACATTAAAAGAGGAAGGGGAGGAAGGAGCAAAGAAGAATATGATAAAACACTCACTGATGTTATGGAAGACTTTCTGATTAACCTAGTTAAGGTCCTGTTAACCTTCGAACCTATCATTAATCCCATTCTGGTCCATGCCCCTCAAATAATCAAAACTCTGGAGCCTTTAGTACCAGAAGTAATTATATCATTCAAAGTGTGATATGCTAATACAAATGAGGCTGAATATAAAATGCAAATGTAAAGTAGGCCAAATTAAGCTGATTAAAGAGGCATTTGAAACAGGTCATCCAGATGAATTAAAATAATTAGTCCTGTCGTATTCTTTGCAAAGTGATAAAGGCATCTTAATTTTCAGTATATGAATTTGAATGCACTAATCAGGATTAACAATGCAACTTTTTCAGTAGAGCACATGAGACATCAGTGGGTATATGCTTGCAGCTCGGGACTTAAGCATAAGGTGAAAACTAAGTATGCTCACAGAGAGAAGATAATTTAATTCCTTTTCTGAAGACATTATTCACACTGGGGTTTTTCCACTTGAATTATCAAAGACATCTTGTTTTATTTAAATATAATGGTATTATGACCAGAAAATCCTGCAAAAAGAACTACTAAGAGTTTTTCTCTGATTTTTCTCAACACATTTGTCAGTGGCTTTTATTGAGTTCCAGTCATGGCACTGTTAAATAATCCTTTAATAAGTTTAAAGAATAATTGACAGCTAATGGCCTGAGGGCTAATTCAAATACTAGTTGCTTAGCTACCTGGAAGACATGGGCATGACCAATAACAACCTGTGATCTTGGCCCGTGATCTACCAATTCCTTCACCTTCTGCTGGCCTCTGAAGCACCAAGGGATCCAGCTGAGCTCCTCATGGTGTGTAGAGAAAGACAAGCTGGAAGCAAAGCTGGGAGAAGGATAGAGCTTGGCATCCGTTCCCTCCCACCCTTATAGGATATGGAGAGGAGGGAGCAGGACACCTGAGCTGATGTAAAGGAACAGAGAGGGAAGCAAGACTTTGAGTATCTCTTCTTTTGAAATACCTGCTTAACCTTACCACTCTCTGGTATCACCACTGTGTGATAACTGCTTTTCTGCTGCCTCCAGGGTAAACTTAGCAGCACAGCTCTCTTGGTAGCATCACCTCTAACAAACCCATGCTTACTCCAGTGTTTGTGCGGCACAGCGCCTTAGCAAACAACTTTTTCTAGGAGGATCACATGGAGACCACAATGCAAAAACATCTAACTATTTCCTCAGGGGCAAAGCTGATGCCAAGCAGGCAATTCAAGCCCTGTAAGACAGGCTAAAAAAGCCACTGAACCAGTATCTGGCTTCCCAATATGTTTTCTGGTAGCCATATAATCAGACTTTTCAAGTCCGAATGCAGGTATGTCACAAATCTCCATCTCCCCAGCTTCATGCAGCATTCTCATCACAAACAAATGCAAGATTCCTACACTTCAGTTTCTTCCTGAAGAAACCCATTACTAATGAATACATAAGATTATTTCTGCAAAGATATTGCCAGACTAGCTGAAATTCCTCTGCAGTGCCCAGGCAGAACCAGCAGTGAGTCCATTTGTGTGTCTGCTTGGATCCTAGCCTGTCTCCCAGGAGTGCTCTGCTCAGGTGCATTTACCATGGGCCAAATGTCAAGTGTTCACCATAAAGTTTAAAAAAAATTTAAAACCCTTTTTTTTCTTTTCTTTTTTTTTTTTCTTTTATTTTTTTTTTAATCTCCTCATGATTTTCTTTTCTTTTTTCATATGTTCAGAAGGTTTGATTCATCTCATCAATTAATGAGTTTGTGAAATTTTTTTGCTGTTTGAATACTATACCTCTCGAAACAGATTTCTTGGTCTCTTCCGAGCCGAGCTCCTTCGGAATACTCCTTCATGGGGAGTTCCATTTATCTCAGTTCTCTGGGTCAGGAAGAAAACTCTAAAGCTCGTTAGAATCTTGTTTCTTGTGTTTATTAGGATGTTATCACAAAACTTGGCAGGTTTCCCAGACTTTCTGCATAAGTCCAGTTCACCATCACCTGGCTCACTTTGGCTCTGAAGGCACAAAATGGCCCCAAACTACACGGCTGTTTCATCTTTATATCCATTTTTAGCCAATTAACAATAGACACGTATATTGTTTTTATATATTAACAAATAAGTTTTCTGTATCTATTTATGTAATTAAAGTTGCGACAAACTTTCAACCACTCTTTGTGCTCCTAAAAACTGCAGAATCATGGAGAAGAAGGAAGAAGGAGAGCTAAGAACCACACCCTTTTTCCTCCATCTTTACTCCATGTATTAAACACTCTAAAATCTATATTTTTTTACTTCAGTGACATAATAAGCATTATACTACTTTTTACTTAATTTTTTATAAATCTTGGTTTACTCAGGGAAATTTGAAAGCCTTTCTGTCAGAGACAGACAAGATTACTACCTTTTTGGAGAATAGGACAGAGAAATATTTCTCCATTTCTGGATTCCTACAAGTTTGAACTCCAGCAGGATTGCTTGGCTCTCATCTTTACTAATCATATTCCATTCAATACCTCCAGATTAATTCCTAGAGGGGAAAGGAGTGTTCATATTCCACTTGATGTACCGGATACTGGACAACTGTCTCTTCAAATCACCAACCTGAGGAATTTTTATATCTTGGAGTTATCCAAAATACACAGTACCCTTTGATCTCAGGAAAAACACAGACATAAAAAATATGAAACTTTCTCCCTTCTTTCTATTTCACATTACTTCTTTCTCAGTTTCAAGACTCCCTCATCTGAACCATTCACCTTTTTGACCCTAACATGATCTTTCATCTCTCTTTCCATATTCCCTAAGTCCATTCCCTAGATGAAGATTTGCTTCACTGTATAAAGTTGAAGGGATTTTACAATCAAAACAAGACAAAAATAGCCAGCAGTAGCACAGCTCACTAGATGCACTTATCTGTTCATGAAATAAATTTCCATGCATGGTTTGGAAAAGACAAGATTTATGTCTCTTTTCAAGTGAGCAATTTATCTTGTTTAAGTAATTTTCTGCCAGCATTTATGGCTCTTTTACTTCCTAGTAATCCCAAAGTTGCTGTCTTTGAAGAACAAATGCAGATATTTAATGAGAAAACTCCTAAATACTCACAGCTTCTTCCATCCTGTTTTACAGTATTCTTAAACTGATTATATTTTCCTTGGTGTACCAGGGATAGTTTTTGAAGCTCAGTCCTGCAGACCTTTCTCTTCCAACCAATAATGGAAGAGTGCTTTAGGACAGTAAGATAGCACAGACACCTGGGGCCAGCCCAGTTTCAAATTGGTATCTCCACATGCCTTGAAAACTGTGTTTCCCATTTTATATAGCAATTTTGTAACAGCTGTAGGTGCAGACTGCATCAAAATTGCTTAGATCCAAAAGTCAGTGCAACAAGACAATAAAAATGTTCCTGCTAGTGCAGATTGCCAAGCTAGTATATTATTTTTCACTCCTCATTAATTCCAATGCTGTTCCCACGCTTAGTCTCTCTGTCTCATGACCAGCAGCAGAAGCTGCTTAGAAACTTAGGGCCTTCAAACACTCAGGAAGGAATGAGGCCACCGACCAGAGGCCATCGAGACTAGCTTTGCTGGATCACCCACTTCTTCAATGAACAGATGAAGTTCATATTTAAAGTATAACATTATGAATGGATTTTACCTGAAAAAGACACAGATAAAATGAGTACTATATCATACAAAGAATTTCAGGTTAAATAGCACAACTCCTTAATGAAGGCCTTATTATACACAGACCAGATTGTATGTGGGATAATGTTTCACTAGTTAGGTCTTAACTGCCACACTTCCCAGCTGAGTTCTCACTAACCTTTAGTAGCTGTTGACTTGGGTAAAAGTAGAGTGATCTCCAGCTACTAGAGTGACACATACCAAGTACAAGCAAACTGTGGAAGAAATACAAAAAAAATATATATCCTTTTCCCTAAACTTGAATACTATCAGGCTGGAGAATTGCAGGGTGAGGGAGAAATGAAAAATGTAGCTTTGAAGAGAAGAAAAAGAGCTGCTCTGAAGAAATGCCCCTATCAGAGAGGCAACAGATTTTATATATTAAACTGCTCTTGTATTAAAAAACATATGTATTTTTACAAGTATAGACTCTGTAATTAATTCATTTGTGAACTTTATTTACTCCACAGAAATATTGATGCTACACCTGAAAAGAGCAGGTAGCAAAACCTGTCATCTGTTATGTGGGGAACTAACTATTGCAGAAGAATACTTGCATAAACACATAGCAGGTTTCTTGGAAGCACTCTCTCCTTGTCTGGAGGGAACCAACAGGACAAAAGTATTTGTGGGACCACAGGGAATACAGACCTTCTGTAATCAGGCTCAGAGCCATGCCTATCTTTGTCTGCAGCAGCCAGTAACAGGGAAAAAAGTTGTCACAGAACCTTTAATCCTGGTCTGGAGGAATATGATGCTGCTCAGTCACTGCATGAGTATTACAGATCGGTTACATGATGGATTGGCTCTCGCAATTAAGGGATGAATATTGTGTATGTGATAAGCAAGTTTTATCCATGTATAGTTATATCATCATAGGCTTGTTGTTTAGACATCCTCTGTTGTCCCCATAGTCCCCTTCCCCTGTCTCTATTTTTGCCACCAGACAGCCTTGCTTGTAAAAGACTTGTGGAGGGAGGGCATGCACATGTGCATGGGGCAGTTAAAAATAGGGAAGGCTTGTGGCTAAGGAGGTGTGTAATAACAACACCTGACCTCCAGTCAAGTTGCAAGAAAGCAGTTTCCACTGATGGACAGCGAAGAAGAGTTGACTGGCAGACTTTGGGAGGAGCCAGGTTGGCTGATGCAACCCCCAGGGGTATAAAAGGCTGAGCAGCCATTTCATAGATGAACACATGGCAGCTGGTCACGCGCTCCCAGCGCTTTTTACCTATTCAGTCCTTTGTTGTATCTGTTACGGTTTAATCAAACTTTGAAAATTTTAAAGTGAGTGGTTGTTTCATACAATGAGCATTGTCCATGCTGAGTTCTGTCAGGTGCCTAAGGCTGCAGAGTGTGGTGGTTTTTAGCTCTAGCTAAAATCACCAGGGTACTTTACTCATTTCTTGCTGTGAGATATGGATTAGGAGAAGGGAAAAACAGGCTTAAAACTTAAAAGTAATAAAGAAACTTTATTAACAGGACTATAAGAATGAGAAACCAGAATAAAACCTCCGGAAAACTTTTCTTCCCCCACTGAACCTTTTTCGTTTCCCAACTGACAACGTAGAGACAAAACCTGGGATGTTAAAGCAGTACTAGCTACACAACAGTGTTTTCATGAGTTTTTGTAGGGAGAGGAATTTTCTCTTGTCATTCCATGGAGAGTTCTCCACAAGAAACAGTTTTCTCGTGGCTTTTCATTTCCATGACTGGCAGCCGCCTGGGCACAAATTCTGCCATCTTCTCCCATTTTTACAGCCCTTCTAAAGCTGTGTCCATAGGCCATGAACTCAAGGGGTATTATTTTAAGGATGAGTTCAAAGGCAAAGGTTCTCTGGGCAAAGGGTCTTCATCAGCTCCCTCTCTCTCTTTCTGTTCAAGCACCTCATGGGATCACAGTTACTCTACCATCTGCTTAGCTCACCAATGGATACCTTTTGCTCAGATCTACAGCTTGAATACTTCATTCCCCCAATACTCTTTCATGAATTAAAGGAGTTATTTTTAGAACATTATTGTCCATCTCTGAATTTCAGCTTATTAGAGCTTCTCCTCATTCTCCTTCCATCTGAAGCTTGACTCCTTCTTTTACTGACCTTGATGTTTCATGTTGTCTCTCTATGTGTCACTCCTTTTCTTTCCCTGGAGAGAGAGACAAGGCCTGCAGGTCTCATTTGTGTAGTGAAAGGGTTAAATCTTGCCTAGGCCACGCAGACGGTCATAGCATCGGATTTCAAGTTTCACTGGTGCCTCTCTCAGCCCAGAGAGGACCGTCCTCCTGTCCTCAGTCTGGAGCTGTCTGTGTGGGCCGGAGGGAGGGAGAGAGGTGTCAGCAAGTGTCAGCAACCATGGCTCGGCCCAGCCCGGGGCCAGAGGCCCCCCTGGGAAGGGTTTTAGCTGGAATGGGACCCAGAGGGCTTCCCGGGAGAAGGCAGCACCGCAACAGAGCTTGGCCTGCCCTGGTGGACTCCCCGCAGCCTCCATCCCCTGCCCGGGAGCCGCTGCAGTCTGTCCCAGCCCCACACAGGCCGCACAGGCCGCAGGGGAGCGGAGCCAGCCTCAGCGGAGCTCCGATACCTTTCAAGGCCAGAAACAAAGAGAAAGAAGTGCCTGGGCTTGGGTTTTCAAGATGTGGTATTCACAAAATGAACTTACTCTTCAGTGGTGTAAAATGTTGTCTGTTCTCAGAACTGGCTAGCTATTGGCCTGATCTCAAGCAGAGAAGAAACTCCCAGCAGCCTCTCTCAGAGAAATCACTGTGTTTCCCACTTCTTTCCCTAGATGCCAAACTACCACACAGAGACACTCCCAGGGAAGACAGAGCTGTCCTTTAGGCCAGAACATCAACCTCATAGTATCAGCTGCTGTTACAAGCCTGTCTGTGCTTGGGCAGGGTGTGTTTGTGGAAGAATAGATGAAGGCTATCAGGGAAGTTTCTTCTGAGCTCCTATGAAAGCCCCAGAGGCCAATACCCTGAGAAGACCTCAACACAGACTGCCTGAACAAAGTTTGAGCAAAGACACATCCCTCCCACAGAAAACCTCTACCTACCATACATATGGTACAGCAAGTTGCGTTGAGCAACAGATCAAGTGAAAGTCTCAGAAATCTGGGACCAATGCTTCATTTTTCACTTCAGAGAAGACTTGAGAGGTGGGCAAAAGTAGCCAAGACCAAAGTCCAGGGCAGGAATATCTACCAATCACTTTTCCACAGTCAGGTAGGTACCTGTGCAGTGTGTTCCTTACAGTAGTGTTTCAATGCGTAAAGCAAACTGGTGGTTACAAAATATTCCAAACATTATCAAAAAAAGCTGTTACCTGTAGGTGACTAGATGATACCACTCAGTGATGTAAACAGCAAAATTATGGCTAAGGGTCCACCTACTGCTACAAGGAACAAAACTTGTAGTAAGGCAGGTCTGGGGTATGTTAGAAATCCATGAAATAAAAGCAAAGCAACAGTAAACTGTAGCTTTACTGTGTAGTGATGAAGCCAACAACAGAAGCAGCATCTACAAATGACACACACAAACATAATCTGTTTGTTTTATGGCAACCATTTTTATTAGGCTAAAAAAATAAAGCAGGAGTCTCAAGCTGACATGCTATGCATGATACTTGAGTAAGATTCAGATTTCTGCTGATGCAGACTTGCAAAGAAGCACATGGTCTGGCAGAGAATTTACTGAGCAACTCTTGCTTCTAGATATGTATCAATATTACCCAAAGCTATGAAGACAGAGGTAGACATTCTGCCTTTAAGAAGATAACTACACTTTAAATAGATTGAGCTACTAGTGTGTTATTAGCTTCTTTCTTAGCAGTTTTTAATGCAGATTTAGTTCAGATTTCAATTAAGTCAATACAAAATTTCAAATTATTTGAAGCATAATTGTATGAAAACTTAACTGTGGCAGAAATCTTTTTTGCCAAAAAGCGACCTGAATTGATAGCTTTTCTATCTAGATGGAAGATAGACTTCACTGCTGTAGAAAGACTGATGAATTCATTAATAAAAGCAGAAATTGAATATTCCATTAGGAAGGCATAAAGAGAAGCAGCGCTGTTAGATTTCTCCATATGTGATTAGTTATAATATTGTTCAATAAATTAACAACTTCTCAATATGCCAAAGGTCTTACATTTAGCATTAACATCTCATACACATTGTAGATAATATAAATGCAGCTGTAGTCCAAATATTACTACACTTATCTGGACATTGACTTTTGTCCTATGTATAATGATTAGAGTTCAAGAAACAATTGCTTAAACAGCTCTGGTTTACTTCTCAAGGTTAACGACACACATATTTTAACATGGAGTGCTTGCTACCAAGTGCCCCTTTTACACTTCCTCCATTTCCAAACTATGCTTTTCCTCAAAAAGCTTCCTCCAGTCACTAACACCAAAGAATCCTTACTGACACTGTAAGATTTAATGTAATAAAGAAGCATTATTCACATCACTCTATGTAGGATATAGTTAATAAGAAAAGTCCACAACATACAGTAATACACAAGAAAGTAAATTAGACAGCTTTACACCAAAGTTTATGGTGGATTTTTTTTTTTAATTTGCAAGTAACAATATCACTATCCTTTCTCATTCATCTCAAAACATGAAATATTTCATATTTGTAAGTGCAACATCGTAATTACATTATTAGTAGTAATTACTATTATTATGATTTTTTTAATTACTGTTGTTACTGTTATTGCTACTATAATGCCTATTCTGATTATCAGCATTATTATGTGCAGCAAGAAAACATATCTAATTTAGGAAAGCTTGCTAGGATAACATAATCTCTTATAGCTTCAGAGGACCTCATACCTTTGAATACTTCAGAGGTGCATGGCATTGTAGGATAGGCAGTTCCCTCATAGGTAAAAACCAGGTCTGTGATTTTTTAACACACCAGCTAAAACTGTTTCCAACTCTTCTGTTCCTTTTTCTTCCCTTTTGCTTTCCAGAATTCCCCACTGACTTTAACAACCATGGGCAGCAGAGGAAGGCACAGGTTACCTGTTTATGGGTTATTTCTAGTAGTGAGTGTTTTTTAACTTGAAGGGGCCTTCTCAAGTAAGGGAAAGGGAAGGCCTTCACAGTCTTTCACTGAAAATAATCCTAAATGAGCTGTAACTGAGTCACTTAAGACTGTCTCACTGACACCACTCCACTTAGAAACCCATAGACTCCAGAAGAAATATAAAAGAATATGTTTTTATTGACAACTCAAAGGACAGCTAACATGCATCATATATCATCCAGTAGTTACTCCAATTTCATCATTGTTAACATGGCCTCTGACATATGAACATGAGATAATTAAAGGAAATTAGGCTTCATACATTGCCTAGAAGTGAATATGATAACATGGCTGACTAACCTTGGAAGAAAGTGTTTTTCCATACACACTGAGGGAGGAGTTTCAGAATACCCATACATGACAGTGTAAGACTCTTCACTGATGGCCTTTTCAGTCTACTTCAGCAACACCAGAGCTTTGGCCTGGATATGCAGATCAAGAAAGAGAGGGTCCAGAAGAACGGGAAAGACAGCAGAAATATCAGCATGCTGACAGGGTCCTGAAAAGAGATTTGATGACTGATAAAATGGACACTCATTGCAGTGTGATTGAGGGTCAGATCTCTGGGTCGATGTGATAAAGGAAGCAGATTAAGAGACTCTAATGAAAGTGCTCCTTGTGCTTTTTCAGACATCTCCCTTTTCCTAAAAAGTATGAGTAGCTGGAATAACTTGGGAGTTAGACTAGATGATCTTTAAAGTCCCCTTCCCACCCAAACCATCCTATGAACTAGTAAGCATTTAATTGCCATTTTAGGCAAATAAAATAGTCCTGGTTGGCATGGAAAGGTGATGGCAGGTCCCATATACAAAGATGGGCAAGTGTATCAGCTGTACTTTTTTCTCAGAAGTAAACTAAAATGTTTATATTCTGTGAACAATGATCCATACATAAGTGTTTAAAATGGTGAACTAAAAATTTGAACTGGTAGTTTATCACTAGAAGCATTATTTAAATGAAGAGCTGCCATGCTAGAAATAAGAGAAGTCATAGCTTTTGATACATTCTACAACTATGTAACCAGTTCAAGCAAAACCCCACTGCAGGACACTGCATTAAAGTTAAGAAGCTTTCAAGGAGCAGCAACAGCCTCATGGAAGATAAATTCTCAGAGGGCTATGAGATACAAGAATTTACAGTTTCAAGATGTCTTTAGATGACAGGTTAGAGACTAGGAAACGATTTTGAGTAATTATCACTAAATTCTGGATATTCTGTTGTCCACACATGTACCTAGGACACATGGCTAAATGCTACTTTGGTCTGTTCTATGATCCATATTCTTTAAAGACTTTGTTTTAACTTGGCCTCATGTCACAGCAGTATAGCCAGAATCAATATTTATCCTGTAATGCATAAATAAAATAACAAATCTAAAATATCGCTTAAGCTTCAATGTATGCTCTATTACGCAGTGTTTGTTTAAAGTACACAGTTAAGCTCATTCTCAGGTTACAATTGGTGAAAAGATCAGTTTTCAGGCTTTTATTTCACTCTTCTGTTTGCTTAGCTGACAGTTATAATTAAAAATAGAGAGGTTTAGCCTGCTCTAGGTCGATGTACTTATAGGGCCTGTGAGTACTGTTTCATATTATTTTATGAAGAATGGATCATGTCAATTCTGTCAATCATTCCAAAGTCTTTCAGGCTAAGAATTTGACATGTTGCCAGGGGCTATATTTTTTATGAGAATTTTAGTGAAAATGATCTTGCCACTTCCAAGTATGTGAAAAAATGGTTGGGGAAATAGTTTCTTCCCTCCTTTTTATGGCCATTATGATTAGTATTTAATTACTGAAGTCATGATTGAAGCCTTGACTTACTTAGAGCTTTACTAGTCATATTATAATTAATATGAGTTTTATTCAGTTTTATTTTTTTTTCTGCATGCTCAAAAGAGTTAGATAACAAAATTTTTTTAAGCCTTACCCTAGTTAGAGCTTTAATGAGCATAGTATAAAGCTCGTGAGTTTTTTCCAGTTTTATTTTCTTCTCCACCCTTAAAAGACGAAAATAACATAAAAATTTTCCTCTACAGGAAATGTTCTTATTATTTATTATCTAAATTACACAAATTTATCAGAATGGAACAATAGCTACCACCAGCTTGTTGTTGCCTTACTTTCATAGGTAGCTGAGCTCAAATTTATCATTGGGCTAAGGAGCAGAAATTTGACCTTGTTATTTATCATTCAACACAGAGGCCTGCATAAAAGCCCAGATCACTACAGGGCATGGGACAAGTGAAAGGAGCAGCAGAGCTGAGTCTTGGCTCCTGATAATGCTGGGCAGATTTGCAATTCAACCAGAAATAACATCTCCAGTCATGTATTTGGTTCTTAGCAATAAAAAGGAAACCTTTGTTTAACACTTCAGCTGCTGAAATAGCCAGGGATCAACAACATGAGACTCAGCCTTTTTTAATGACAGATATTTGAGCTAGTTTAATAGAAGATATTTTGCCACTTTTGCCCACACTGTATCACAGAAACCTGGAGAAGGCCCAGGAGAACATTTAGTACAACTTCATTGCCAAAGGAGTTAAATTTGGTGACCTCGGCACAAGGCTGAGCAGGACTATGCCCAGCGGGCTTTGGAATCTGGCCAAGGACTGAAATTTCCCAGATCATGTCTTCACCATTTGATGGATATAGAGCATACTTGAAATATATGATGAACTCTACCTTGATGCTTAGGTAATCTTACTGCCGTGAATCACAGCAAAATTATTCCTTGTTTGTAGGCAATAAAGAATGCGTAAAACACACTGTGGAATACACATACATATACACTGAATGTATATCTATTTTGTTTATGAGAACCTAGTCTGGAATGTAGAAAAAATTGGAATTAAGCTAGTGATATGGTTTTGGTGATTTTTGTATGTAAAGATACAGAAGAAATACTATTATTATATAACTCTGGAGACTTCTGGAGTACTTTCTGATCAAACTTTTTTTCATCAGAAAACTTCCATCAGCTGTACTACTAACACCTAAAAGGAAAAATCAGATTACAGACGACACATGGCATGAATCTTGTGTTCTGAGAGGGCAGATCTACCTGCTGTTCTTCATACTGAAGACTGTGAAGTCTGAGAAAGATTCAGGCACTTTGATTTTTAAAAGAAGATAGAATAGGCCTGAGAATAATTCTTGGTCCCAAAGATAAAATTCTAATGAATGTATTTTTATGGGAATTGAATAATTTTACGAGACACCGCTGATAAAATTAGGCTTAGATTCTTTCCATTTACTGCACTTACTGGAAACCAGACTAGTTGAATGATTTGTTTGAGCCCATTATCACTCTGAAGCAGATACTGAGAGAAAACAAAGACACAAGGATAAAATATGTATGAAAAACATAACCATTTCAGCATTAAGAAAATAAATTATTTTTTCTTCTTTACTTCCTTAATTTCAATCATTTTTGCCCTGAGATCAAAAGTTTTTCTAGTTTATATAGTAATCTAATACAAGACCTTCCCTGGACAAATATTCTTTATCTGTATATGATATATAAAGAAGGCCATAATAACAAGAGTGCTACCAGTCTTCTCAAAATTCTTCATCTACTAATAAATACCATCCCAAAAACTTCGATTTCAATAATATCATCACAGTTTTCATCACAGTTCAAAGGGACATTTTACTGGCATGTGTAGACAGTTTTATCTGTGATAATTTCTCTTTGCAGAATGGAGAATATTCTCTGTGGCTTTTCCTGACATTTTTTCCAAAAACCAGAATTTACTATTTTCAACAAGGATTTGAACACCCTTCCTTGTTACTAAGATCTGAAGAAAAAAAAATTATTTTTTTTTTATCCCAAAATCTGGTTCTGAAAATAGGTGATATTCTGCAAGTTACTGATACTGAAGATTTTTTTTATTGGTCTTTGGACAAGCTTGATACCAGAAATGTGTTTAACAGAGCTATGGGAAATTCAGTTAGATTTTCCAAAACATTTTCCAGTAGTTTGAATCTTCTTATTTGATATCCCTGCTCTTATAACTGTGAAAACAGAGGCTCAAAGATATTAACCAGACCAGCTCAGAAGTGTGAAGCTCTCTGTGTTTGTTTGCTTCAATGGAAATGACAAAGTGCCAGCACAGTTCTCACAAACTTTCTCATGTGTCTTTCAGAAACCTTCAAAGCTTATCCCATTTCACCCCTACCTCTTCAGGAAAAAAAACAAGGCTTTCCAACAACAGAGAAAGCACAGAAGAAATTCACATTGGACAAACAGGGAAACTTCAGTCACCTCTTTTGTCCAATAATTAAAGGAATGCCTGCCTTGCTTTTTTTCTAATTTTCTGGTATCATCTAAATTGGAAGTGGGAAAGGGGTAACCTGGGATGGTCTCAGAGTTGAGAGGGTACAGGCAATAACTGCACCTGTGAAACTGAACTCAAGAATCAAGGTAAGGAAGAGAATAGGTGGCACTAGCAAAGGAGGCAGAGATGCTGGATTTTCATGACCTGGGAGAAAACAGACCCATAGAGGGAGTTGTGCTGCTCCCACTCTCAAGCCCATGAGTTTCCATAGCAACATCACATGCCCAGGAGATGCTTGGGAGATGCTCAGGAGATGACATCGCCTGCTGCCTGCTCTCTACATCAGAGCAGATCCTGGGCAGTGATTCCTAGTACCGGGACTGGTCTAGGTAGATCTAACACAGCAAATTCAACAGAATCAGACAGCTCTCAATCAGCTAGCTCTTCCAAAGGGGAAGATGAGACCACAGCTGCCCTGAATAGGTAAAGGAGGGGAAAGATAGCCAGAAGAGCCATAAGGAAGCATAGTCCAACAGCCAAATGTACTACATCAAAAAGGGTAAAAAGGGAAGAACCAGATCTGCAAGCCCCATTATTTCAAGCAGTCAGCAATCAGGAGCCAACATATATAAATCCCTTGTCAAGTTAGAGCAGTGGAAAACCACTGTGGGAAAATATAAAGAAAATCCAGACAAAGTAGAAAATTTTGTAGAAAGGGCAATTAACACACAAAACCCTGACTGGGCTGATTTGAAGTCTACGTTGGATGCATCGCTTGATCCCTCTGAAAGACTAATGGTTAATAAAGCTATTACAGAGCTTCTGCAGAGGCACAGATAGCTGGTGGATCAATCCAAGGTACAGTTGCAGAGGTATTTCTGTTAGACAGTCTTGGGTGGGACCCTAATGTACCAGGACAGATGGCAAGGTTAAAATGATATCAGAATTTCATAGCGTGTGGATCACGGTGTCTCTAAAGCTCTAAATTGGTGAAAGCTTTACAAAGTAAAGCAAAATTATGATGAATCATCCACTGATTTTTTTACATAGGTTAAGAGAAACTGCCATCAAATATACAGACCTAGATGCTGAATCAGCTGATCAGAAAGCACATCTGGTTCCCTTGTTTATGGGCCAAGCTACAAATTATATAAGAAAGCTGCAAAAGCTAAAGAGGGTTCAAGATATAGATAAATTGCTAGAAGTGGCCTGGAAGATATGTCAGGACAAGACCCAAGTGACAGACACCAACCTAGTAAGTAGGTGATTCAAGGGAAGTCATCCAAGAAAACTTCCCCTACAGACAAAGATCAGTGTGCCTATAGTAAAAAATGGGGACATTGGAAAACTCACTGTCCAACGTTGAAGCAAAAATCCTCAGTTTCCCAACTCACAGTGGGACAAGACTCATGCTCAGAATGATGGGGACTGAAGGCTTCTCCTCCAGCACAGCCTTCAGTTTATATGGTACTCCTGTACAAGACCTTCTCCTGACAAATATTCTGTATATATGAAGAAGGCCATAATTACAAGACTGCTACCAGTCTTCTCGAAATTCAGCTATAGCTAAGCTGGAGAAAGACATCATCAAATTCTTGGCAGATACCAGAGAAGCATATTCTGTATTAAATACTTTAGAAGGAAAACTGAGTCAAGATACTTGTATGTTGTTGGGGTGACAAGGGTGAAACAAGTGAAACAAGACCTTTAAGACCTTTCTTCTTCCTTTAAAATTCAAATTGGGTAACCCATCAATTCCTTTATATGCCTAACTCCCCCAAACCATTGCTGGGGAGAGATCTCTATAGAAACTGGAAGAAGAGATTAAATTTAAAAAGGGAAGAGGTGTATGAGTTGTAATTTCTGAATCTAAATTTGTCAAAGTTGCTGCACTTTTTATACAGGACAAATGTGGTGAAATCCCCATTGAAGCTGAAAATGCTGACAACCAAATAGTGTGGGCCATTGATATTCCAGGAAGATCCAAATGGGCAGAACCAGTGAGTATTGCACTCAAACCAGGACCCACAATGGTAAGGCAAAAACAATACTCTTTGAAATTAGACAGTTATAAGGGATTGGCATCTAATTGAAAAATTCCTCCAACATGAGTAATTAGCACAATGTGAGTCCAAATACAAAAACCCCATACTTGCTGTTAAGAAAGCAGATGGTAAGAGTTATCAATTAGTTATAATTAGTACAAGATTTAATTAACAAAATTACAGAGGACATCTACCCAGTGGTAGCCAATCCCTACACCCTTTTGACCACACTGACAGACAAATTAGGGTGGTTTACTGCTGTAGACCTGAAGGATGCCTTTTTCTGCACTCTTGTGCACAAAAACAGCCAAGAGCTCTTTGCTTTTGAGTGGGAGAATCCCGAGACAGGAAGGAAAAGTCAACTTACTTGGACAGTTCTATCCCAAGCTTTCAAGAATAGCCCAACAATGTTTGGAAACCAGCTAGCAAAAGAATTGGAAGATTGAGGAGACAAGAGCCAGGAGGATCATTCTTCAATATGTGATGACATCCTGATTGCAGCTAGAACCAGAGATGACTGCATACAATTTACCATAAGTTTATTAAACTTCTTGGGACTGAGTGGGTACAGAATTTCTAAAGATAAGCCACAGATTGCCAAAGAAGCAGTAGTTTACTTGGGGCTTGAGGTCTTTTGTGGACACTGACAGCTCAGCAAAGAACTGAAAGAAGCCTCTGCTGACTCCCAGAGCCCCACACCATAAGAGCTTTCCTGGGAATTGTAGGTTGGTGTCGTTTGTGGATAGCAAATTATGGACTGCTGATAAAACCCCTATATGTAGCATTAAAAGCAGCCAGAAAAGGAATTATCATATTGACAGAAAACTCTAGAGCAGCTTTTAAACAGCTGAAACACTCTCTAATGTCAGGTCTAGCACTGAGGCTGCCAGACTTAACTAAACCTTTTGAACTTTTTACATATTAGAGATTGAATATGGCTTTGTGGGTACCAGTGCAGCACGTCAGGAACCGACAGAGGGCTGTGGCCTACTTTTCTAAACAGCTAGACAGTGTTGCCCAAGGGTGGCCAGAGTGCCTGGAGGCTGTGGCAGCCACTGTCATCTTAATCCAGGAGGCCTGAAAACTCACCCTAGGGCAACACATTGTAGTGTATGTATGTCATTGTCATGGGGTGGCTTTACCTTTAAGCTGGTTTTGGGAGCTAAGGAAGTTGAAGCTGCTGGTGGCTGATGGGAGTCTTTCCTCCTGACCAATTATCAGTCATTTCTAAAAATTGACAGCAGTTCTGACCATTAAAAAGTGAAGTCAACTTGTGAAAACCCCCTTAAGATGTACAGTCAAAGCTCTCTTGTCCACTTTGTGTTTCCGGCCTCTGACAAGGTAACAGGCTCTGTCTTGGCTTCCCCCCTCTCTCCAGGCTGGACAAGGCCGCAGGGGGGTGAGGGGGGAGCTGGCCAGCTCGGCTTAGTTTTCAGTTTCTGCTGCTAGACTGAAACCTGACACCATGAACTCTTGAAGCTTTTCCAAGACTTTAATTCTTTTACTACCTGGATATAACGTACAGATTACTCCTTTTTTCCCAGAGAGACAGAGAGAGAGACAATCAACATGAAAAAGACATCATAAAACCACCAAAAACAGTGAAGAAAAGAGTTAAGTTTTAAATGAGGAAGAGAGAATAAGGAGATGCTTTATAAGCTTAAATATCTTTCTGTTAAAGCTATGGAGATGGACAATAGTAGTTTGAAAAGACTCCTTTAATTCATGACAGAGTATATTGGGAGGAATAGAGTGTTCAAAGTGTAGATTTTGAGTAAAAAGTAGAGTAATTGTGATACAGTGAAGTGCTAGAACAGAGTGAAGTGAAGATTTGAAGCCTTGAGGGCAATGGGAAAACTGTTTTCCAGCGAAGCTCACAGAGACAAATGAAGAAGACTTTTGCCTTTGAATAACTCATCCTTAAAATGACATGGGATTGCTTTGCTGATAAAGCAGCAAGAAGAATTGCAGAAAAATATATTCCCACAATAATTCAATAAAAAGATATTGATTTGTCAAGGTTGATCCCAAAGATCAGTCAGACCACAAACTAATTAACTTTCTTAAAGGTGAGATCACAGAAAGTGGATGGGCTGTTACACCAGCAAATCAGGTTGTAGTCCCACCCTTGATCCTTCAGGAGCTAGCTCAGAGACAACATGAAAACACATTTCAGGGCTGAAAGTCTTTTGAAACATCTGAAAAAGGTAGTAATAGGGAAGGGAATGACTGATACTTTACGAGTAGTGAGAAAATGTGAAATCTGCTGTAAAAACAGCCCTGATATGAGGAAAAGACTTCTGTTAGGAGTAACAAATGCAGGGGATCTTCCTGGAGATTACTGGCAAATAGGCTTTACAGAGTAACCACACAAAGAGGGATACAGGTACAAACAAGTATTAGGTATTATTATGAGGTATTAGTTGACACCTTCAGTAGATGGCCAGAAGCTTATCCCTGTCGCACAAATACAGCCAAGGAAGTGGTGAAAGTTTTGTTCAATCATATAATCCCGAAGTTCAGGGTTCCCTTGGGGATGTCATCTGATAGGGGACCACACTTTGTTGCAGCAGTGGTTAAAGAAGTTAGTCAGATTTTGGGAATTACTTGGGGTCTGCATACACCTTATCGACCCCCAAGTGAGTGGTAAAGTTGAATGTATGAACAGAACCCTTAAAACACAGATTAGTAAAATTTGTCAGGAAACATCCATGACATGAGCTCAAGCCTTACTGAGAATCCACATACAACCAAGGTGGATGGATAACTTCAGTCCCTACAAAACACTGTACGGCAGACCATAACAGATTCCTCATAGTCCAGGTGAAATTCACATAAAGAGGAAACTTGATTTACCAAGATATCTAATAACTTTAAGTTCCACTTTGCAGAAGCTCCAGAATTACATTGTGATATTCAGACCCATAGGACTGGACACACCTGCACATCCATTCCAACCTGGAGACTGGATCTTTGTTAAGCAGTGGGACAGTGATCCTCTACAAGCCAAGTGGAGAGGACCATTCCATGTCCTGCTGGATTCACTACTCCAGAGTTAAGAAGGCTTCTGCTCCTGAAGCAACTGAGAAAACAGAGACTGATATAGACAAAAACATGTTTTAAATGATTTCTCTTCTGTGCCTAAACAACTGTTCATAATAATCATTATTCTTCTTTGCATGATGGCTGACTGTACAAAACATTACTACTGTTAGATATTTATAATTGTTAAATATTTACTGTTGTTAGATAGTTACTGTTATTAGATATTTATCTATTAATAAATACCTATTGTTAATAGATATTTAGAATAGAGACTCAACAAGGTAGAGGCCTTGTCAAGCCTCTAAAGGGCGACTTGGGTTTTGGCTTCCATGTTTTCCAGATTCTGTGCATTGGTACGTAACTGAACTTCGTGTGGGTTGTTTGTGGGTCCTCTTTGCAGTTTTGTAGGGTGGGGCAGTCCTTTTCCAGCCTGGGGACTGGGATGTCGTTGTGGCTTCAGGCCCAGAGGGTGTAGATGGTGGCAAATTGGGGGGAGCAATCTGGAAGGATGGGACTTCATGTCCTGTAAGAGACACTTTTGGGGTGTGGACGATCTGGGACACGGCAGAGACCTCTATAGTCGAGTTAGATGTTAGTAGTTTATTTCAGGGCATGGGAGAGAGAGAGCGAGCCTGCTAGGAGCCAGCAGATGAAGCTCAAAGCAGGCTCAGAGGGAACAATACAAAAGGGGGTAAAATATGAATACATGAGTTCAAGACTTAAGATTGCTAAGAAAGAGAGTAACAGAACAGAAGCGAGAGAGCCAAGAAAAGGGGATAGAGAGGAGCAGGAAAGAGCAGGAAAAAAGAGCGTAGAAAAAGAGAGGCAAGAGAGACAAGAGAGACCAAGAGAGACAAGAGAGCATAGCAAGAGAGCGAGTTCTCCTTTACAATTACTAATGTAACCTATACATTTGAATATTCTATTCCTTTACTAACCAATCTTTCTAAGTATACTAATACAGTAACATTTGTGTGTGACCTATAGAAATTGCTGCTTTTGCATATTTTTAGTTATCTCAGGGTCCTTCAGACCTTTCCTTATAAAGCTGGGAAGAGGGGTCTCAGCTTGGTTTTATTGGGGGACAAAATGTGTTCTGGCATACCAGATCGGTTTCTTTGAATTATTCAAACCATGCTTTCATTTGTATTTCTTCCTTAGCTTTTCTGGCTAAAGAGTCATATTTATAATTTCTTTCTAATTCTGCCTTTCCCACAATATCCCAGAGATGTTTTTGGGTGGTTGGCCCCAGTGTGTAAATGGACCAAAACTTGTATGAGTCTGGGGGTTTGTGGCCCAGCGTCCATCTTGGGTGGAGCCACAGCCGGGCTCTTGTACTGCCCAAGGTGTATCCTTTGAACACCTTTTAATAAATACTTTATTCCTTTAAAACTGTCTAGCCTCTGTTCTAGGAAGCCTCTCAAAGCATCGAGGGTTCAGAAAACAGCAAAGCCCAGAGCTCCAGGAACTCTGAAGCTGTGAAAGGCATGCCAAGGTGTACACGGCCCTGCCCCAACCTTGCTCCCTCCATACTTTTCTTCTTGGCATAATCCATATGCTGGGTACCTTAGGAAAAATCTGCTTTGACTAATGCACTTAGGGTTCATCTTGGGAAAGCACCAGAGCCCAGAGATCCAGGGACACCACAAATACAAAAGGCATGCCAAGGACAGCACGGTACTGCCTCAATATTGCTCCCTTTATACATTGCTCCTTGCCACCACACCATTCCAGTTTATGTATTTTACTTCACTTCAGAATTATCATTTGGGTTATTTTTAGCATTTCATTTAATCTATTTTGTCTTCTACGCTTTTCTTTCTGTTCCCTGATTTTAAGATTTCACGGAGTATAATTTTCAACAAGGTTTGATTCTTTTCACTGCACTTCCTCTGATCCCATTCTATTTTATTTTTTTCATTTAATTTCAGAATTTTCAGTTTGTATTCTCAGCATTTCATCATGTTTCTTCTCGTGTCTATTCAGTACAATTTAGTCCCTGATTTGGAGATTTCAGTGGGTATAATTTTCTGCAAGTTTCAGTCATTTTCACTGTACCTTATTTCATCCCAATCTATGACTGTGTATTCACTCAATTTCCAAATTTTCCTTTTCTTTTTCACTTGCATTTGATTTCCTCATATGTCCTTTCCAATGTGTTTGTTTCAATTTGTTCACTGTTTTCAAGATTTTATTTCCTTTCATGAAACTGAATTCTTCATTTCATGAAAGGAAATTAAATCTTGCAATTTCATTGAGTATCATTTCGTGAAGTTTTGGGTAATTTCACTGCATTCCATTCCTTTTCAAGAATTTAACTTGTCCTAAGAATTTTGTTTCTTTTCAATTTCATTTCTTTATATTTCCTTTCATGTCTTTTCATTTCACTTCATTTCTTGATTTTTCATTGCATTTATTTTCATAGAAAATTCTTAATTTCTATGAAAGGAAATGAAATCTTGAGATTTTAGTGACTATCATTTCATGAAGTTCGGGGTAATTTCATTCCATTCAATTCCTCTTTTTTTTTTTTTTTCTTCATTTCTTAATTTTTGTGTTCTTCAATACCATTTAATATCAGAATATTTTATATTTTAAGTCCACAATACTAAATTCTGTAGGCCCGTATTTATGAGTAGATAAGCTAGATAACTGCCATTCATTAAAATCTTCTCCCTGACTGCATTTAGTGTTGCCCTGGCTTCAGTTTCATCCCAAACCTTCCACTGCCATAGCCAGACTCATTCTTCCTTGTTCTGTAGCAAGACTATTTATTGTATGAAGACTCCCTGTTACCCACCCATCTTCTGCTGAAAGCATTTCCACAATCACTCTACTTCCATCAGTGCTCAAAATACAGATTCCTTTTGAAGTCCAAAAGGAACAATTAACTATCTGGTCTAATCACTTGTAGAAAATGTGAAATTTTAGCCCTTTTCCTTTGTTAAGAGAACTCACTTTGAACTGAATTTCCAGCAGTGGCTGCCTTTTTCTTATTTTATTTCACCAAAGTGCAGTTTTCAAGACTGCTTTCTGGACTTCACTTCATTGGACTTCACTTACTCTCCTCCTTTATTCAGCAGTTCCGTACCACTGCTTGAGAGGCAGCAATCACTGATTCCCTGGGGATGAATGTACTTGTAATTAAAATGCAAGCAATTCTGTCTTCTTCCCATTTTTTAACTATAGCAGCTATTGGCTGCAAACAGCCAAATTATTCACATTTCCTTCTGACTGCTTCAGAAAAACTAAACAAAATCATGCCATCCCAATGAAAAAAAGTAATTACAACTGAGAGAAAAATCCTTTACTGAAAGAAATATGCTGAATATGAAGCTTTCTCATTTGAATCTACATTTGGCAGATACTTTTCACCCCTTGTCCTTCCCTTTGCCTGAACCCCCATGAACACCTGAGGAGGTTCTGAATATATACATATATATATATATATATATATGTATTCCAGTAAAGAACTGTTATTACTTCTCCCATATTTTTGCCTGGAAGCTGCACAATTTTGAAGTTACAATAATTTGGAAGGAGGGGTCACTTTCCAGGAAGGTTCCTGCCTTCCTTGGCAGACACCTGTCTTTTAAACCATGACAACATCTCAGTGTCTTCCATTCACAGTCTACAGCAATGTTACCTGACCTGTCCATCACTGTCCCAGATCCCCCTGCCCAAGAAACTGATATGAAGGAAAGATGAACAGATCCAGCAGTTACAGAAAAACATTTCTTGACATGGCCCTGGCACGAGATTGGGAGGCCAGTCCAAGACTGTTTTGTGCACATTAATGTTTTATTGATTATTTTCTTGTTTGTGCTATCTTACTTATGTATTAAAGAAAATATATTATCGAAACTCACATACACAATTTCAATGCACTTACTTATTAGCATTCACTTAGTAGTAGATTTTTTTTTTTTATTTCATTTTTTATTCCACTCCTTTCCATTCAATTGCATTTCAAATGCTTCCCAATCACTTCATAATACTTTCACTTCAGGCTGAGAAAAATTATTCACCAGATTTAGCATATTCTGTTAATAACCCATCATCATTCCTGACTTCAAAGTTTTAAAGAGCTTTAAAAATTTCTGGCTGCTTATCACAACAGGATACAAAACTTCCTGGAAAGATAACATCAGCTTCTCTGGGGACAGATTAGCAGGGGCAGTTATTACCTTATCCACATGTCTACGAACTTCTGGTTGGCCTTTTTTTATGAAATCGTATGCAAGCTATGATATAAAGGGGCACCTGGATTATTTGTTTGTCAGCAATTAAGTAAAACTTGCATGTTTATAAAGATAACATTAACAAATTGTGGATAGTTTTGATGACTTGCAACAAATTAATGTGATTTTGACCCCTTTATCAGGAGTACGTGCAACAGTACAAGTTCTCTTATCCTTATTCTGTTTGCATGTGGTCATGCAAGAAGCTGTCAGCAAATGCTGAGCAAGACATCTGTCTCTCTTAATGGACTCCCTGACCAGCTGTATAAGCAGGAAAAACAAAATTTATCACCTCAGATATAATCCTGCACTAATGATTTTGGCAACAGTCTTTGCACAGCACCACACTATCAGCTGGATGCAGTATAGCTTGGGTTAGAATAGCAGGGTTGTTCAACAGCCACAAGTTCTGGAAGCTTTGGTTTACCACCAAGTGGGCTAGAAAGAAAATACCTGTATTTTACCAGAAGCTCGTTGAAAGAAACACGTTATTGTAAAATGTTTCCATTGGAAAGTTTGTTGGTTTTCAAACAAAAACTTATTTCAACAATCTCTGATTGCTTCTGACAGTTACCCAGCTCCTCTGTCAATGCACTGGGCAGACACCTTCTTCTTCAAAGAATGTCTGTCTTCAGCCCTTTAAGGTATTCACTATCCTTAAAGCTCATTTCCCTACTCCCTGCTAGTTCCTGATGCGCAGACACAGTCTTTACAATTTCTGGTCTCTTTTTAGTTGTCCCTTTTTAAGTTTCCACCGCCTTAAAATGCACTCACTGTTCAGCATGCAAGCAACATCCCTAGCATGCCTAGCCATCCTTCCATAACTACTATTAACTGCCAAGATTGCACCTTCCTCTGTAAGGAATCTGTCTTTACAGCCATACTTACATATGATTCCTACCTTGGCTCAATTCTGAACACTCTAAAATCTCTTCAGATGCCTTTTCTAGGAGCACTTTCGTCCATCTCTGAGGCTGTGCCTACTCTTAGCTTTCCATAGTAGACAACTTACCAAAGTCTTTTCTCTCCACCTTGTCCAACCAAGCTGGCCTACTGATTTCCTTTTTGGCTTTGTTCCTGATTTCCACCAGTCACCATGATCATATCTGCCCCTTCATTTCTTCCTTCCTGCACTTCAGAAAGCCCTTTACATAGTAAACTGCTACTCCCCTGCAGCACACTGAAAGTTTCCTACCTCAGAGTAGTAACATGAGCAGCTGTTGCCATCTCCTCAGAGTAGAGGATGATAAGTGATTTCAGAATATTAAGAAGTGCTAGGATCAATTTTGGGGGAATGTTTTGATCTAAAGCAGAAAATGTTTAATTCTTTTAATTTGAGTTGTTTTCCTCTTCCAGCCACTCAAAGGTGAGAGATCATTTGGGGAGTCTGGAGAATCCTTCAGACTGACTTATGTGTAAGGCTGTGAGATGGCAGCAGCTGTGTGGAGAGCTACAGGTATGCCAAAAATAACTGGCAAACTCACCAGCTCCATATACTTGATGAGCAGGTCCTGTGTGACTTCCACTTACCCCCAAGACCACAATCTAGAGACAGGGACTGGGTCAGAGCTGGAGTGCTGACTCCCATATCCCTAAAAAGAAGGGGAATACCACATTGCTCTGAAAGTTGTCAGAGGTGATTTTGTCAGGAAGTGCTTGGTCATCATCACTTCTCATAGGGATTCACTTGCTCCAGCAAAACATACCTAATTTTTTTTAAGGTGAAGTTTCTCAGCTCCAGAATTATATTTTTAATGTGGAGAGACAGAAACAGACTAGCCCACCCCAAACAGAATAATAACCAGGACATCCAAGGTACAGGGGACAATATGGGATATACATAGAGAGAATATAGAATAAGGATTTAGGGGAGATCAGAAAGAAAGGAATTAAACATGCCTTTCCTATGACCAGGGTGTGAGGAAGCACTGCATAGCAATGTATTAATTATCTTGGAAACCTCCCAAGGCAGAGGGGGAAAGTTCAAACCTGAAGGAAGCAATAGAACACAGTGGAAAAAGCTACAAAGGTGTAGGTGGGTTTGTAGTGTTTGTTATATTTGTAAAACACTGTAATCAAAGTATTTTAGTAGATGGCATTTGCAGAAAATTCACTGTAAAGCTGCTATAAATTACACCCATATAGACTGCATTTCTTTAATTTCCTTTCACACATTAGGATCCTTTTCTTCTTGGCATGCTCACCCTGAAATCTTTTGGAATTTGATCCCTAACCCAGACCTGAAAACACAGGAGGTTATCTGTCATCTTTGTGCCACCTACAGATCTTATCAGTCAACTCACATCTTTTTTTTTTATTGCACAGAGCACTGACTAGATGTTTTCATAGAAAAATTGATTATGATTGTATTGTCTTGTTTATGAGAAGTAATAGTAACTCGGAGTCCAAACTCACTCTTTTCCTTTTTTTCTCCCTACTATTTTCACAGTCAGACTGACCTCCAACATTTATTCAGGATTTCTCTAAATTATTTCCAACCCTTTAATAAGTCACCTCCTTTTGGTTTTAAAATGTTCCCATACTTAATTACACCAGCTTCAAAAAAGTACATCTCGTTTCTGATTACTTTATCCCCAAATGTAGTTTCTTCCTCTGAGATGGAGAGGGGGTTTTTTTAGAAGCCAGAACAATGGCAAGATAACATTCTTTGCCTTTCCACAGAGAGCCTACAGAGTAGTTTGTGAATTCCCAGGCTACTTCCTGGATGCAAAACTATATATAATTAAACACCTTCCTCAGAGACAAAGAAAGGACTAGGGTCTAAAAATTCACCTCCCACAGCTGGATACCTTTGTACCTTTGAGCTGATACCTCTGGAGCTGGAAACTCTTTGTGAGAGAAGAGCTCCTTGCCTGAAGTCCGGAGATGTTCAGCTGAAAGTTTCTTTGCAGACCAATCAATAACCAATAAAAGGAAGCTTGAAATGAAAAACATTACTTTTCCAGACATGCCAATTTAATAACTATCTAAGATACTGGATATTAGGTTAAGGTGACACGGCCACAACAGTAACTAATTTACCTTTAAAATTACAGTACACTCATACTTTAATTAAGATAAGGAAATGCTTTCCCAGTCTGAGTTCATACACAAAAAAGGCAAAAAAGGAAAAGTTATTACTGGGCTTTCATATAAAAAAAATCAGCCATTAGTACAGCTATAGGGGAGAGAGCAGAAGTGCAGCTAGAGAAATACATTTCAAACAGTAACTAATACTGGATGGTAAGGGAAATAATTTATGTAATAGTACAGTCAGACAGCATTCCTTTCTCCTGTTTATACACCCATTCTTTAACAGCCAGCACCTGTGAGTTCTTGAGCTGATAGATGCACACCAACTACATTAACAGTCCCCAGTGGACCAATCCTTCATGGTTTTTCCAGACTTTCTTTTGTCTAGACATGTGAACTTCAGTTTCCACAGAATCCTGTAGCAGTAAGTTCCACAAGTGAGTTCAGTATTGTGCAAAAAGGATTTTTCTTATAATGAAAATACAATGATAATATATATCACCTTATAAGGACTTTTAGGCAAAAAGGTAGCTAGAAACTCTATTTCCTAGTGTAAAACCAGCAAAGAAAATAATCCTTTGAAACAAATGCATATATTTGAAACCTCTAAGAAACCTCTTTTAAAAGAGTAAAAAATAATTCCTTTTTTCTTGATCAATTATACTTATCATGATTTTGCAAGGTTAAAGGATCATAAGGAAGAAACCCACTTTCTCCCTAGGTTCCCCATGTGCAGCTCAGCCTCAAAGTCAGAACCAATAGTTATTCGCATGTCTTAAGTGCAAGTAACCATTGTTTTGCTTTGTGAATTCACACTAGGGATGAAAAACCTACCAAAAAAACTATGCATGTGCTAATGTGTTTTGGGCACTAACACTCTTTAAGTGTACTAAGTATAACCTACTAACTGCATTTTACACCAACACATACACATATATAAGTATATGGTTAAAATGCAGTTAGATTTTTCCTTTTAATTTGGCAATTCCAAAACTAATTTAAATGGAATATCATTCAATGTCCATTGCTGCAAATAAAACACCATCATTTTAAGGTAAACAGGGAAACAGTTATTTTCCTAAAAGTTGTCTTCAATAATGTCAAAGGTTTTCTTGCTATGTTTTTCTATTATATGGGATGACATATTTAGTATGTTGGCCTCTTACACTTGAACACAACAAATAAAGTATTTTTTTGCAACATTAATTAATGGTGCCTTTACTGGTACCTAAAAGGCACAGGACAGATTTCTGATCTAAAACTTTCTCAGTTCAAAAAATGATGTCACAACACATTAGTAGCTGAAAATATTTTATGGAACTTATTTTATTAGAATATGGTATTTCTTCCAAAACAATTTTCTTGAATCTTATAGTTTTTTAATAGAGGGAGATGTATATGAAAGGGGTGCATCACATCAAACTCAAAATAGAATATTTGGGATTGATTCCTTTCTGGAACATTGTTCTGATTTTCTTCTTTAATACTGTTTAGACTTACTGATAGTTCTGTATAATATGTAAAATAATTATGAGTTATATGAATATATAAGTTCTGTATAATATGTAAAATAAAAAATGTAAAATAATTATGTGAATTATTTTACATTTTAAGAAGCAGCTTAACTCTACCACTTCCTACCTTTAGACTATTTCCCAGCTTTATTCAGAGAATAGATATCAAATATGGATACAAGTAGTGTTTAGTTTAATACAGTTTAATTTATATATGGGTTTTCACCCATGACCTGTCAAATTATAAATATTTGTCAATCCCAGTTTTCTGTCCACTTAGTTCTCCCCAGACTAGGTGCAGTCTGGTGCCGTGCCATTAGATGTCACTATGGACCACACAAAAAGAAGCCCAAAGCATGAACTAGCATCTTCCCATCTGCAAAAAATAACCCCAGTTTCAAAACAGGTATGCATCTTCAAAGACTGCACCATAGCCGTGTGCCCTCTCCCATATTTACACCTTGGCCTCCACCACCACATTCCTCTGCAGCTGCTGTTCTGACACAACAGCACACAGTGAAAAGCAGGTCAGGTACCATACAGCAAAAACCTGCTCCTATCCTCCTTTCATTTCATCAAAGAACAATTTCCAGGATCTGTACCACCATGAAAGACACAGCTGTGCAGTGCCTCCTGGAGGGCCAAAAGACCATGCTGAGCATGGTGTCTGAGTTTAGAGCAAAAAAGCCACCAAATGAGATGTATGGTGGATTAAATCTGAAGCCAAATGACTAACATTCTATTGCTGCACTGGATTTTTATGGCCTCTACTTCCTTTAGTCTTCTTCATTGTTTGGTTGGCTTGCAGTTTTTTCCTGAGCTGTTCCCAGTGAAGAATTGCATCGTGTTGCAACTACCCCAGGGAAAGTGGGGACTGATGGTGACCTTGATTTCTGGGGAAGCACTAGCAGTGGCAAGGTGAGGTGAGGTGCTCCCACATCTGTCAGGTGGATTCTGCTGATGCTGAAATTTTTGGAGGGAAAAAACCCACTTATTGGCTTCTTGTGGTAGCAGGATCACAGTTCAACTGCAACTATGGTGTTTTTTACATTCCCAGCCTTCCAGACTTGGACATCACGGTACTTTATGCATGAACTGCAGGGAGTAAAGCTGCCATGTCATAACAGGAAAGATTTTTAAGGTCCCCAGTTTTCCTGCTGACATGACTGTATTGCACACACTAGCGCAAGCTATGGAGTTTTGGGTACATCCTGGATTTTCAGCCAAAGGGAAAGTACAGCTTGGGGTAAGAATTTTGCCCATTGCCACATAGTTCCACTATTTCTAAGCAGCTCACAAAAGGCCAAAGGCGGGGCGTCTTTGAAGTTCCTTGTAATCTAATCATATTTATGTCTTTTTGGGCAGAGCACCTCGTATGTTGCAGCAAGACAGGGTTGGATTAATTTAAAAGGAAATTAAAGAAGGGATTATAAAACCGTAGAGGTTATTAAAGTTTCCTCTTTCTGATGGCAAAGCCATTATTCCCTCTTAAAAACCACACTGCATACACATGCAGGTGGAAAGCCAAAGGAACAGGGGTTGTGCTTATAAGATCTGATAGTCATGTAAGTAAAATTAACTTTGAACCAAGTGAGAAGCATTGCACTGTCAGGCCAAGAGCTCATATACAAGAAGTTGCAGTCCTCATTGGAGAACTCAGCCCAGAAACTAGCTGCATAGAGAAGATACTCTTTGCCATGCTCCAGAAATGAGGACGCAGAGCACAAGCTCCTGGGATCATATCACATGGCTGTGCTGTTTGAGGGGCTTCCCTCAGACAAACAAAGTAACAAGCCTGAACTCAAACACCAAGGATGCAAAAGTGCCACAAAAATTATCGGAGAGTTCCAAGTCCAAATTGGTGTGCAAATATCAGTATCAGCATCAGATGGGGAGTGTGCTTTGGGAAGGACTAAAGCGTTTTAAACTGAGGTGGCAGGAAACCAATGATTTTTATCTTCTGACTGTCACCATAACCTTCGCCATTACAGAGGACAAGTTGCTGCTCTGAATGGTGGAAAAGAGGACTGCTAAATTTGAAAAGCAACTGTTCTCCAGAAGACCTCCTGTAGAATTCACATGGTGTTCTTGAAGGCTCAGAGGGTTTGTCTAAACAGTTGTTTCTCAACCTGCAAGACAGCAAAGTGTCTTTTTGTCCCACCTTCATTCTCTTCAGCAATGTGAAAAAGGGAAGTGAGCATTTTCTCCTTCATTACATCTTCTTGAGTCTCAGCTTCTTTTCTCATTTTCCCACATTCATCAGGGACAATCAGAAACATATCCCGAATCTTGTCATAGGATAACAAAGCCTGCCATCTCCTCTGCACTGCACCTTATGTGGTGGAGAGGTGACGTTCATTTCAAATTGCTTCCAAATTACATTTCACGTTGCTTCCAAAGGACTAAAAATATGAAGATTTCCTGTTGCTGCCATAATCTGATGTCCTGAGAGGGCTGGATTGCTGTCCTCTAGCCAGGGTTGATTGGCAACAGAATATGCTGATTGGCAAACAAAAAATTTACACAAAGCATATCTAGATTTCTGAATTCTCTCTAGGAAAAGCTTTGTAGTATTTGCACAATAATTTGCTTGCAGTAAAAGATATTTGAGTATATAATTTAAATATTCTGTTCTGTGAAGGTGAAATATTTCTTTGGGTGCCCACACATGTGGAGATGCTTTGGTTCTTTGCAAGTGTTTCTTCTTAATCTGTTATACAGCTGGTGTATCAGTGTTATTTTACAGGTATTAAAAATATTCAGCAGGGTAGCTGTTAGCTAAGGTTTCAGACTCTAGATAACAGATGGCAGATGTTTTCCTTTGTAGCAATGAGGATAACAGCTGCCCCTGTTTCAGGAGAGAGAATGAAGAACCTGAGGCACACTAGTGTTTGGAGAGAGCTGATCTTAGTGTTTCTGTCATACCTAGCAAGGTTTAAAAATGACCACTAATGTCTCACTTAAGGTCAGAAGAAGATAGAAAAAAATATCTACCTTGCTGCTAATATGGGTCTGGACACTTTTGCAAGGAAAATCTCAGGGTAAGGATTTCTGCCATGTATCTACACTCTGCTGAGAAACAGCTATTAAAGATCTACATGTACACAGAAGAGAGAGGAAATTTATTAGTTCAGCAGGGAAAAGGGATCTGGAAAGCAGGACTGGAAACAACCTGATGGATAGATAATTTCAGCTCAGTAAAAGAAAAGAGACAAGAGTTTGTGCTACTTGATTCTACTTATGCTGCTGCAGAAGGCATGGATGTGAGAGAGCACTGGTGTCTCTCAGGCAGGCTTGCACAAGGCTCCCAGGGGACGCTCAAGCCATGGCGTGGAGCCATGAGCTAGCACTGCAATTACAGACTGGCTGTGCCACAGCAGCACTGAGGCACAAAGGAGTGCTCAGGGACTCCAGCACAAGGACAGCCTCACAGCCCTGTTAGGACCTCAAAGAGTACCTCTGGACACATATTGCGCTAATGTAGCAGCTCACCCAGACCACCAAAACAGCGCAGTGCTCCCCTGGTTAGTGAGAACAGAAACAGCAGCAGCTCCCTGAGAGTGAAGAATGTCAGCTCTGAGAGATGAAGAGCAAAAGTGCAAATAGGAGGATGAGCTACCAAATCCAAACTTGAGCTGAATAATTTTTGGAGGCTTAGTTAATCACTTAAGTGACTTCAAATGTCCATTCTTTCTCTCCATTTCAGGATTCCTGACAGTTACTGATATTTTTTTCTACAATCATTGATAAATATCTAGCTTTGGAAACACTTTCAAACAGACACTGCAACTGCAAAACCCCTTCTCCAAGATCCAGATTAAATTAATGTAGTAGGCAGGCAGTCAAAGTTTTGACTGAGCTCTAGAAATGCCTGTCCCTTGCTGACCTAAAAGTCATGGCTGCCTTCTAGCAGTGCTATATTTTTCTGCTTCTCACACCAGTGTGTGTGGCAGTAACCGTGTACCAGTGCACCACGGCCTGCAGTGTTTTATAAACATAGCAATCACCAAATCCTCTTGTGAGGAGTAAATTCTCCTCTGAAATTCTTTTCCCAACTCTTTGGCGCTGGTATTTGAGGGAGCACATATGCCAACAGCACCAAAGCACACTTGCCACAGCCAGTGGAAAAAAGAGCACTACAAATTCCCCCAGTTGTGCTGCACCTATTCCCAATGGCAGCATGTCTGTTATCCAGAGGACTTATTACCAGGTGTACTGGATTTGCATGGCAAGCTTTTGGAGGCTGGGGGAGGGAGGGAGCTATAGGAGTGGCTTCTCCGAGAAAATTCAATCTTCCCCTATATCTGACATATGCAGTCCCAGATGGATCCGAGACAGATGCATTGCTGCCCAAAGCTGAGACAATCAGAAATGATAATTAATGCCTCTGTAGGAACATATTTAAGAAGGGGAGAAAATGTATCTGCAGCCAAAGAAGAGAGGAGTAAAAAAATGTGAAACAAGTCTTCAGACACCTAAATTAGTGCAGAAGGAAGGAGAGGAGGTGCTTCAGGCACAGAAATAGATACTCTCATGCAGCCCATGGTGCAGATCATGATGAGGCAGCCGTGCCCTGCAGCTCATGGAGGACCACAGGGCAGCAGAGATCTACCTGCAGATATGAAAGAGCCCAAAAGAAGGCTGTGACCCTGTGGGTATCCCACACTTCAGGGTCTTGTTAAGACTTGTGACACCATGGGGTGTCATGCTGGAGGAGCCTGTGTCTGAAGGACCGCATCCTTTATAGAGACCCACACTGAAGCAGTTTGGGAAGAACTGCAGCCTGTGGGAAGGACATACTTTGGAAACCTTCACAGAGGACTGCCATGTGAGGCACCCCACACTGAAGCAGGGGGAACATGTGTCTTCCTGAGGAGGAAGCAGTGGCAGAAACAATATGTAATGAACTGATCATAATTCCCATTCCCATCTCCCTGAGCTGCTGGAGGGGACAAGACAGAGAAACAGGAATAAAGCTAAGCCTGGGAATGAGGGGGGATCGGGGGAAGGTATTTTTAAGATTTGCTGTACTTCTGATTATCCTAACCTGATTTTGATTGATTATAAATGTATTTCCTCAATTTGAGGCTGTTTTGACAGTAAGTGTTGAGTGATGTCTTGCTGTCCTTACTCCAACTCAGGAGCCTTCCACTGTATTTTCTCTCCCCTGTCCATCTGAGAAGCGGAGAGAAGCTTTGGCATCCACAGGGTCAAACCTACACAGCAGGAGACTGTTTTATATGTTATAGGTCAAGCTCAGACCAAACTTAATTTTTCACACTGGATTCAGGTATGCTTAAAGTGGATCTGTCTCAATAACTTTAACATTCAAGGAGTAGATTCATTGCCATGTGAAATTTTCTAGTAGTGCTATAACTGAGTTATGCTTCTCCAGGAATTAGGGAATCTCTCTTCTGTTTCAGCCTTGATGCAGCTTTAACCCAGCACACTCTTGACATAACCCACGGTCAGTTCTGTAAGATTGACTACTCTTGTCCATTGAAACAAATTCTGTACAATACCCTCTGAGGGTGAGTGTAAGAATATTCAGCAGGAGATGAGACTCCAGACACTTATTTTATAGCTGACACAGGTGGGAAGAGTAACTTGTATCACTGCAAGCCAAGAAGAACAGCAAGACAAGAGAGGTCTTGTATGTTCACATTCTTACATCAGAAAAACATATGGAAACAGAATTGAGGCCGTGTGAGTTTCCTGTGGTGATGAATAAGATGTTACACATAGTAGTATGTAGAAAACATAGTAGTATGTATTTCACACAATACCAAAACCTCTCATGCTCAGTTAACTCTGTTATATGTCTTTTTGCAATCAAATTATTATTAAGGATTACTTGGGCATGGGCTGCTTATATTAATTTATAATACTTAGAGTGAATTTAAGAACCCAGTATTTGATAAAAAATTCTAGTTACAATTTCCTGGTCCCTGTCATTCCCAGGTGTTCACATGGCAACATACTTTGCAATCAAATTAGTATGATAAAAAAGTACAATTAAGAATGTAACCAAGGAATCCTCATAGGCATCTGACAAAATTGCTGAAGAGGAGTAAATTTTAAAGATGGTGACATGGCAAAGTCAGCCATAGATAATGTATACGTGTGTTTGCATGTGTTTGTTCACAGCCTATTCACGTTTTTTTTAAAAAGTGAACAGAAATGTTAAACAAAGCACGAACTCCACAGCCTCAGTGGCTGAGGAACTAGAGACCAGCTATGCATCTCCCATTCATCTTCCCCATCCTGGAATGTGCAATATGTGCTTTAGCCCATCCCATTGCTGAGCACACAGCCAGCGTCTCAGTGTGCTTATACATTTTCCATTTGTTTTTCCACAGCTCACTAATGACTTGTAACTGCCCTGTCACCACCCTGCTGCAAAGGCGATGATGAATTCAGCAGACCCAACATGCAAATGGAAAAGCACAGAAAATATTAACTTTTGGTACTGATATGGAGTTTTGCAAACCTGCTGGTGTTGCATAACATGGTGAAAATATAGTCTCGGAAAATAAGCACCATCTTCCTGCCAGCACAGCTCTTCTGCAACATGCCTAAGAGCAAAGAATCATTGTAAAGTAATTAAATTTTATTCAGTAGCTAGCTTAGTTAACCGTTACAGGAAAGAAGGAAGTGAAAAGGAAATAAATATCACTATTTTAATTTGCCACTGCTCTTTTTAGACATGACAGAATGAAGCAAAGGCTTTACTGATGAGAGAAGTTTGATATCACTTTGCTCCACAGATGCGTTTAGCAATACTGCAGTGTTGTGACGTACACCAGTAATTTTTGCCAATTTATAATGCTGCACCAGTCTCTGCTATGGTTTTCTTAATGACCTAGCTATGGGGCCAAGATAGGCACCAGCTTTAGGAAATGGAGACATAAGTGTAGCTCTGTGAATAATTCTTTGAGGGTAGACTCAGCAGGAATGGCTGAGTCAATTCTGAAGGCATGTTTTGCATATATCTGCTCCTTCTTATAAACAGGAGCAAAGCTATGATGGAAACACAGGATTCAGTATATGGGTTTTCATACACATCCATCATAATGAAAGGAAAAGGATTTAACATTATCAGAATGAAACAATAATTTGATAAGGTTTCTTCTCCCATCTCAGATCTTGCTTACCCTGATGTGCTTTTGTGTGGAAAAGCACATCTGCACTTTCCCAAACAAGTCGTTTAAGGGAAAACATTTTCCAGTGTTGTGTGATTTTTATACACCATCATATAAATATTCTTAGCTCACAAAGCTTACAAAAATATTCCCCCTAACCATTCAGATAAGTGGTCAAAACTGGATCAGCCCCATTTTATCTTTCCTAGAAAAGAGACTGCATTTTAAAGCATGCCAAATAAAATCACAGTCTTTGTAAGCCAGCATGTTTTTGGCTTGCTTTTTCATGCTTTTTAGTGAAAGAATGCAAAAGGAACATGTCTATGAGCGTCCAGGAAGTTAAGGGTGCATTCAATGCCTGTTAGCCAATAAAAGTACATTACCATGCCATCCTCTGCATTGCAGTCTAACCCTCACTACCTGCACAGATCTCCAATGCAAATAAACACGAACACTAGCTAAATCAGCATGCTGTAAAAACCTAACAAGAATTCCTCTTTCTTTCTTTTTTCTCCTGGCTATCCTTTAGCTAACTTTTCTTATTAGAAGATGTTTAGTTCTGAATGCCCTGTTGACCCAGAAATTAGAGGTATATTTGACAAGATTAAAATTAGTAGGTTTTTAGGCTTCACTTTAGCAAGATATTAAAGCCTGTGTCGAAGTTTAAGCATAGAAATAGTGCTTTTGACTTCAGCGGGACCACTCACCTATTTAGAGTTAGGTGAGTGTTTACACATCTCACTGAATAGGTGCCTTGGGGCCCTCTAACCTTATGTCCTGAAAACTTTTGCCATCCTTAACTAAGCTTGTTACAGTGCCATGAAAGGACCCTTTTTTCTCCCTCCTTTCTTTTTTCTGGCATTGTGTTTTGTTCCCATTGCAGAAAGACTCTTTGGGGTTTTTTTGCGCCAACTAAATTTTAAGTTCCATCTATCCAGGAAAAAAGATAGTGCCCTTCTTTCATAAGGCCTCAGAGTTAATCAGTGGAATTTTGCATTAGGGCAGGATTTATACTTTATACTCTGGTACTGCATATTGGCATGTAACTTTCTTTTGAAAACACACTCCTTTTTTTTAAGAAGTAGACTCAGATCTTATACACACCAGGATTTGCTTATTTTTTTGAGAATTATGTAATTTTGAAAACAGAAATATCAGAGAGTATTACACAAATGATGAAAAGACAAATCCTCATGAAAATGCTGGTTAAGAATCTGATGTGAAATGTACAGTGTGAAAAAAAGCAATGGAACAACAATTATCTAATTGGTGTAACTAGGGCTTTGAAGAATTAATTTCTTCCTAATGCTGGGCAAGTGAAAGAAGAAAATTATGATCCCTTGGATTAGAGGGAAATAAAAATGATAAATGGTTAAATCAACCAAACAGCACTGTGATTCAAAATATTTTTAGAAGTCAGCTGTGCAATCCAAAAGTATGTCCAATAATAGCAGAAAAGGCCACAAGTAAAAATAAACTGCATATGTAAGAATGAGAGCAGACCCTGGAATGAAGGATTACAAATCACTTGGTGTAACCTGGCATACAAATGGAAAAAGTGGCTGCTTAGATGTGCAAACATGATCAACTATATTAAAAAGCTGTTGAAGAGGATGAAAAAAGCAATAATGAAGACCAAGAACCAAACAGGGAAGAGGGTCTTCAACTCTACTGCAACACTGATGGAATTCACATTTAATATTAACAGTCAAGAAGAGGGTTTTAAACAAGATTATAATTAAATCTCTGCATGATGTGAACTTGCTAAGCGTTATGAATTATAATGATGGCAGAAAAATATTGCTGCAGAGCCAACAGGAAATCAGGAGGACTGGAAGAAAGTGAGGTTTTCTGGGGGAAAAAATGCAAGCTGCAATTGGTGGGAAAGAACACAGAGAGCAGGGTGGCTGTGAGAGAGAATCAGGTACTGGTATCAGGATTGACTAGTAGGCAGTTCTGAATTTTCATCAGTATGCCTATGAGTGAAACTCATAGGTGTTAAACAGGGTATCACTCAACGCAGAGAAACAATCTTCTGACATAACAGCGTGAGGCAGACTGTGTCCTGGCTTTATGTGCCTGATTTGTGGTAAGCATTCACCTGCAAACTGCTCTTAGCAGGAGCTGAGGTGATAAAGGGCAATCTACACCAAGTGAGCACAATCCAGTGCAAAGCTACAAGCCACCTCAGAGCAGGGTTGGACAAAGCAAGCCAAAGGGCATCAGAATGGTCATGCCTGCATTTCCTCTTTGCCTGAACCCCAGCCCAATCAGCCAGCCTGGCTCCTTCCTTCTGAACTGGGAAGGGGTTTTGAAGTGATCAGGAGGGACTCTTGTGCCTCTTGGCAGCAAATTACTGATAGTTCCCCTGTGGGACAGCCCTCTGGTCTAGATCCTCCCTTTAGAACTCTTCCATCACGTGGCAGAAGAATCCACCACTCAAATTTGGCATCTCATTCTTAGTGATACCAAAATAAAACCAAAAAAAAATTATTTTATTTCCAAACAGTCTTACACCAACTTTGTGTCCCTGAACATATGGAGGTGCAGCAACTCTCTGAGCACTGGCCTCAGGCCAACCATACCCAACCCATGTGCCCCCCAGACACCTCTAGTTATGATCTACTGGAAACTTTGATCTTTCACAGTTCAAATTATTTCCTAGTGCGTCACCCTCTTCCCTGCTAATTAGAATGTCAAGTCTTTATAATCACACCAAATTCTATGGCTTTTTTTTTCTTCCCATTTTCTATTAGGCTTCCACATCCCCCTTTCTTTCTAAATAACTGATACCCTTGACCCTGTTTTCTGGCTTAACCCTCGGACTTCTGTCCCCAGACTCATTCTGATTACTGTGTGTCACTCTGCCTACCTGATTCCTTCCATTCTCCTGCATGTTCTGCGCTTCTTGAGGAACTCATCTGTTCACACTTGCTTATGTCCCTCCCCAGTTTGCCTATCTAGCCACCAATTTATGGATAAGCACAAATTTTTACGTGGTCCAAAATACAGATTTTTAGCTGCAAAGATTTCAGTTTGGAGGGCATCAACTGGAGAGAGACAAGAATAAGCACTTTCATGCTAAGCTTGTGACCGTCCTCAGCAACGCCTCCTCCCTCCTCCTTTCCCTGCAACCCCCACCAGTTTGCTGGGAGTGTCACAAGAGAATCAATCTGCAACCCCATGAAAAATAAACAGAAATAAGCACAAAAACAGATGGACATCACTTAATCTCTTGTAGCTGTAGACAGGATTTTAGTCATGTTTTTAGAAGATCCCTCCTTCTAAAGATTTCCATCAACTCAAATCTGGTTTTGTCATAGAAGCTGTATCTGTGAGAGCTACACTCTCACTTCCTTTCCCCTATCCATTAACATGTAAGCTATAGTTCAAAAAGTAATTTTTTCAATTCAAAACAAATCCCCTGAATTCAACAAAGAGCCATTTACACCAGTGATTTGCTTCTTTCTAATTAAATAATCCTCAAGACATCAGACCTTAAGAAGAATGTTTTCAAAGGCAGCTGTTCTGCTAATTAGACAAAATGCCTGAATGCTGGCAATTTACTTAGAGCCACCTCACAGAGGGACACACACACTACCATGTATTCTCAGGGACAGAACTAACTCTACTGTGTGTATGCAACATAAGGGTTTACTACACTTTCAGGATATTCTTAATGATCGAATTTAACATTTCCAAAAACTGGCAGAAGGCTCCAGCCCACATTTTAATAGAACCCTGTACTGCTAAGCAGTGCCTCAGTCTTTTTACATAAAAGGATATGCTCAGAACATGTCTTGGGTATACAGTGAACAAGAGTGACAGGTACAAAAAATGCACTTTGCCTTATCTTGAATAAGATAATGGATTGTGATAGACTTGCCTCAATCCACATGTGACTGTTCTGCATCCTCCAACTAACCTTCTAAATATCCACCAGATGTCAACAGCTCAGAAGACCCCCTTAAACAGGGGTATGAGATCCCACACAGGATCAATGCCAAAAGTCTAACAGGGTAGAAAAACAGGACAGCGAGAGGACAGAGAGGCTGGCTAGTAAAGTTAGGATGCTTGTGCATGCACTGAGTTTCTGTCATGTCAAGAAACAGTCCTAAACAAATAGATTCATATTCATCTACTGTCACACATGACAATGTCAATAGAGTTTAAAAACACATCTGAAATACAGGGAATGAAGCCTATGCAGGGAGACTTTATATCCCTACATAAGGAAATGTTACTGTAAACACCCTCTGAATTATTTTTCACAGCAAAACATGAGCAAATATGGGAAGCAAATGGCAATTTAGCTCTTGAAGTTGTGTGGTACCAAAGTATTTTGTGTACTTTGGACTTCATCCAAAGCAAACATTCAACTGCTTTTCTTTTAAACACATCTGGAGGTCAATAAATATTGTCCTTTCCCTAAAATTAGTCTCACATAAACTGGCTAATATGCATCCACAAAACAGGGAGTAAAGTAATGTCTGTGGTCACATGAATTATCTGGCTTCAATTTCAATTCCTACCACAGATTTCCTGTTTGATCCTGTGTACAAGGGTTAACCTCTTTGCACATCTCCATCTGCCAAAGAGGGTAAATAACACCTGCCTCCTTTCTGGGAGTTTATGGGGCTCTGAGGGCATGTCTCTACCACAGGTGCAGGCACACCCAAGCTCTCTCCATATGAGGTGCATTAACTATATTTCTCATTTTCCTAGGGATTCAAATTGGAGTGCCCAGTATTCAATTTACCAAAGTGCTGAGTTCTCAGAACTGGAAAAGAAGTTAAAGGGAGCTGTGTTTGAAACAATGAGATGGATACATGTTAACTGTAAGTATGCTGAAAAAGAAGGCCAAAGGCATCTCCAGTGGGCACCTAAAATGAACGAACATTTCTGTAATGAAACTCAGTGCCCCAGGTCTTTCTTCCCTTATTAAACAAAAGCAGCTTTATACTTTTGGGATGGTTTAAAGACACCATTCATTCATTTATACTGTGAGACTCTTAATAGCTAGAATGCTAAGTATAGTTTTAAAACGCAAATGTATCTATTTGCAAAGCACAGTTTAAATGATCTGCAGTTAATAAGGCATAGTTTGGAGCATGAGGACAGAGAACATTGAGCAGTATCTTTCATTCTATACACTTACTGAGGAACACACCCATGGAACAGCACAGTGTAATAATATCATACAAATCAGAACTTAAATAAGGTTATGTAGACAAATTGCTTTATTTCCTACTGTTTTGGTATCTGATTTTGTAATCATATCATTCCTTCACTACAGCTTTTTCCACTAAATATCTCTACCTCAGGATCTGTGGGTGGAAAATAGAAATTTTATGCCAAGTCTTACATCAATCAAGAGAAATGTTCCTGAAACTAATGGAATTAATGTAAATGAAAAAATGAAAAGTCAAACCTTTTGGTTCCTGAAAAGTATAAGCAACATATAAGCATTTGGATTCAGTGTGCTAAAGCTAGGCAGCAAAATAAGGTGTTACCTACAGATTGCTAATTTTTTTCAAGTAATTATTAAATTCTAGTGAAACGTTACAGAATATCAATATTGAACATTCTTCTCCGTAAGTAATTAAGAATAGAAATTTTCTAAGTCCCTACTATGAAACTTTCACTTTTGCCACAACCCTTTCCCCACATAATCACAGGGTTTTAAATCTGGGGGTGGTTCACACCTTTTATTCTTTCCCCCAGAAATCTGATAACACAAGGTATTTGTAGAGTATTCTGAAAAGATTAAGTGAAATCATAAGGGTTCTATGGAAGAAAGTAATCAGCATAACAGAGGGGATAATAAGGAAGCTGATTAAAATAAAGATACTGCTGTGATATAGCCCATTTGGGATTTAATGTATGAAAAGATAAAAAGATGAAAGAAGAGGAAGAACAAAGGACCAGGGATAACAGTTCCTTGCAAAGGAAAGAAAGGGGAAAAAAAAAAAAAGAAAAATGTATGACCTTATAATATCTAATTCTCCTAGCAAGTATATACTAAATGGTAGCTGTGTTGGTGACTCGGTTTTGGTCATGTTAGAACACGGTTTGAATAAAATAAGGAACCACACTGTATGTCTGTTTTAGCAAGTGCCAAGCCAAGTGATTTACAAATGCTTCACTCCTCATACCTGCAATGGCATTTTGCAGGATTCTTGCCACATGCCTCACAGTGATGGTTGTTTGGTTCTTCTCTCCCCTCCATCTGAGAGGTGGCAGAATTTCATGCTTCTTTTGTCAGAACCCTCAAGAGCATCTCAGCATTGAACTCAGTTTTTCTTTCCACCTTGTAGATGAATAGTTCAGTCATCATGGCACTGAGGCATTGTTGTGCACAGGGGAGCTCCATGAGATGAATGGGTAAGGAAAAATAGCAAAAGTATTCATTAAAGAGAAAAAAACCAAACCAACAACAACAAAAAACATGACTAAGGTGATGTCATACAAGTCAGACCACATACACACTTTAACTAAGCACTGGATGACCATCAGTCATTCTTTTTCCATCTGCAGCTGGAGATATTTGTGAATATTCCTACATAATTTGTCAGAACAGGACCTCTCCAGACCCCTTCTAACACAGCTCAAATTCGCAAAGTAAATATTGTTCTCAAGTCTTCAAACTACAGGAAAACTGTTGAAAGTGGCATGATGAAAGCAAGGCTTGGTTCTTACTGAGACCATCAAATGTGTTGCACAGGACTGTGAACAAACACATCAATAATTTGCCCCTCTGCCCCCAGCAGGAGGTGAATTTGGCATTGCTCTAGTACTCCTAACACTCCTAAAGCTAGAGACTGGTACAGGAGAAGATAAACTGGCTGTAATCTCAGTAGTGGACACAGGCACCCACACATGGCATTGAGAGAGACTACCTGATGAACAGATGACAGAGTAAATTGTTCCTGCTCACCCAACTCCTATCCCAGCACAAAGACAAGTAGTATTCAAATTAGAGTGTGCTAACTTTTAAAGATATGCCACAGACTAAACACAGGATAACCACTGACAGATGGGCTTTGCATGTGATCTCTGCTTCATATACATAAGAATAATACACTTTTCCTGACATTACATGAGTCTAGAGTGTGGTACACAGCGATCTTCAGAAATGTAGATGCTTCCTATTTCTGTGTAGGCAGCAGAAAAAATGTCTCCTGTAGCGTAGTCTCTACTGTGTTCATCAAACTCTTGCTATCAGGGCTTCTTGTCTCCTACTGCATCACTACAGATTGTGCATTCTGGCTTTGCTGCCTGCTAACCAGCTACCTCCGAAGAAGCTGCAGCTGCCTGTTTTGGGAGCTCTAAATGCTGGCATTTCTTGCTAGGAATGGCACCACAGTCTTGAATTTCCATGGCCAGCTCTGTTTTCGTGTCCCATTCAAAGCACATCCTCAGCCCTTCAAATGACATTGGAGGGGGGGGGGTGGGAAGGAGGGGAGGTATGAACTACACCTTGACCTCACAAGACAGGACTCTGCCCTACTTCCAAAGTGAGAATCAACAATTCAATACAAAACAGCGAACTTGTGCCGCGAGATCCCAGTTGGGTCGGTTTCTGGAGAGCAAGATGAGGAGCGCCAGTGCTGTGCCTCTGCCTGGCAGGAGGCACCACCAGCCAGGAGGAGAAGGGATAGAGTCACAAGCTCCACGTTCTTGCGAGGCAAGCGCTGTTATACCCGCGAGCGCTCTTAGCACCGTATCCTGGCATCCCTTTAATTTGCGCTCTGCAGCAGCGGGACGACCGGCTCGCCTCCGGTCTCGCAGCATCCCCGGCGTTCGCTCCCGGCTGGAACAGGCGCTCTCACCCCGGCGCGCTGTGCCGGCTCGCCGGCCCCTGTCTCTGCCGGGAGAGGGCGGGCACCCCATCCCTCTTCGCTGCTGGGGCGGAGGACGAGGCGAGGGCAGCCCCCCGGGCAGAGGCAAGGATGGGGATGGGGCGGGCGGGAGCCGCCCCCGCGCGGGGCGGAGGGAGCGCTGGGTACTGGCTGCTCTCCCCGCGTATCCACCCGAGAGGTGGCCCCGGCGCTGCCTGGAGCCGCAGCCTCTTCCCTTCGCTCCCGCCCTCCCTCTCTCCCTCCCCCGTCCCCACCTCTCCTCCAAAACCGCAGGAGCCGCTACGACTCCGCTTCACTCGCTCCGGTGCCAGCGGCGGAGCGGGGCGAGGGGGCCTCAGCGCAGGCACGGCCCGGGGCGGGAGCAGCCCCGCATCCTCCCCGCCGCCCCCCTGCCATGGCCGGTGTCTCGGCCCAGCGCTGACGATGCTGCTGGGCGCCCCGCGGCCGGGCGGCTGGGATCGCGGCCGGGTGGGCGAGAGGCTGCGGGCGGCCCTCGCCGGCCTCCAGGAGCTCCAGGTGCTCCGGGAGAAGCAGCGGGAGCTGGTGCGGGCCGCCCTGGCCATGCCGCAGCGGCCGGCGGCGGGCGGAGAGCAGCAGCCCCTGTCCGGCCACAGCAAGGAGCACCGTCTGGAGGCCACCCTCTCTGCCCTGAAGGAGCAGCTGGTAAGGGACGGCACAGGACGGCACGCCGCGCTGCCCGGCTCCGGGAGCCCAGCCGCGGCGCCGAGCGCGGGCGGACGGGAGCTCCGCTGGGCTGTCAGAGACCCGGCTCCCCTTCGGGAGCCGCCGGCACCGAGGGCGGGCCGGGCGCTGCAGCCGCCGTCCCCCCGCGGGCAGGAGCGAGCGGCCGGGCCGGGGGCGGTCGGGGCGAGCCCCGGCACCGCCGATGTCACGGGCGGGCGCTGCCGCGGCCCAGGCGGGGCTCACCCGGGCGGCCCCGAGCGGGCAGCGCTGGGGGCGGGCGCCGTGCCAGCGAGGGCGAGAAGTTGTTAACCCGGCACCGCTCATTCATCGGAGCCGGGGAGTAGGCGATGATTAACTTGACTAATACAGCGCTCGGCTCTCGATGGCAGCAGCCGTTTGCATAGGAGATCAAGAGACACGCGGGGTGAGATCCACCTGCATAAGCGCTCCGGGGTTTGGGTGGGTGTGTGCGCGCACACCTCTGCGCCTCCGCCTGGGAGCGCGCAGCCATGTGTGCCCGCGGGAGTCGCTCTGCCAGGAAACGCTTCGTGGGACGGGAGTACTTTGTTCTTTCCACGGATTGCTTGATCAAAAGGGAAGAATAACTGAATGCCAGAGCTTGTATTTGAAGTGCTACACCGGCCACTTACACTGGGTTTTTTGTTTTTTTTTAAACTAAAAAAAAATAATTCTTAGTTGTAGCTGAAACGAGTTTCATAGGTGAGACAATAATCAAAGGGTAAAGGGCTATAATCTCTAGTATAGGCAATTACACGCTTCAGTGAACTCAGACTTAATTCAGGCTGTACTGGTGCAAGTCTTGGCCATCAGTTATCCATCAGGTGTGAAAGCAGCACAGTTATTCGCTCCCCGGAGGCAGCTTTCTCAGGCAGCATCTCAGGAGGATAAAATGGGCTTTAACCTTCAGGGAAACCTAGCCACCACTGTCTGAAAACACAGCAGCAGGCATATCTTGATTAAATTAAGAAAATAGAAGACACGTGGACGGCCAGCCACTTGATTACCAGTCATTAATAATCTTAAGTAATGACTCTACGTTTCTTCTTTGTTTAATTATTAAAAAAAAAAAAAAAAGAAGTGAAAGCATTTATTTCCTGTTTGAGGCCAGTGGGATAACAGAATCACACAATGAGCTCAGATCATAGTGAGCATACTTTTTTCATGTCAGCTGTTGTGCTGTAATAACTCATTTGTCTTATATTTTTCAAATAAAATATTAAAATAGAAAATTAATTTGTCAGGACTTTACTTGCACCTTACAAGGCTTTCCAAGAGCGTGGGAGAAACTAGCCATTAAAATGGAAGGAAAAAAAGCCCTTTAATTGCTGCCCTTTAGAAATGCAGGAGTTGAGTGGACTCAAGAATAACGCTGCACACCTCCAGAGAGGGACGGATTTCGCCAGTAGGTGCCAGTGCAATTATAGGAAACATGTCTCTTGGGAGGAAAGTTTTCATACAACTTGAGAAGAATGACTCAGAACTACATAAATCCAGGGTTTTTCAGCAAAAATACAGTTGTGTGAATGCCTAAAGTAGTAATCCAGAGGCTTTTCAAACTCTGCTGTTCAGGCCTCCAGGTACCTTTATTGTTTTCTTTTCCCCTTGCAAATTGCAAATGTATCTCTGAGTAGAGGTGCATACCTCAAATCTCCTTAGTAGCAAAGTAAACCCAGTTGAAAACAGGCTTTTCACAGTCCTTTTAGAAGTAGTTCACAGATCTAGGATCTCAGTGACCACAGGCTGAAAATTGCCCAGTGACTCATGAGCAGGGTATTACACTTAAAACTCATGAAAGTTCAGTTCACGATTGCAGGAAATTAGGTTAAAACTGAAAACAACAAAAAATGCAAAGCACAGCATTGCTCAAGGAGTGATACGTCTTCAGCAACAGTTGTTGGCCCATGGATGATGCAGTATGAGATTGCTGCTCTATAAGATTTCAGATTGAGAAACTCATTAACAGTGTAAATGTAACTTTGTCTTGCAGTGTACCTTTCAAAGAGGACTGTAGCCCTGAGCTTTAGCGTGGTCATGGTCTAATTCGTAAAAAGTTTGGTCCTCACAACGTGAAATGAGAAGGCTGTTCAGCTGAAAGTGGCTCAAGGGATCTTAGCAGTGGCAATAAGGCAGATAAAAAGTCAAGCCAGGCTTCTCCTATAATATGGTTGGGTGCAAAACAGGAGAGCAGAGGCAGAAACCTTAAGGACTCAAGTCTGACTAATGGGAATAACAGAGCAGAGCCATCAGATGCCTTAGGCACCATGTGTGGATGCCATTCCAGAATCTCAGTCTCTTCCCCATCAACATTTACCAGAGACAGTGATCAGCTGGCCTTCTAGCACTCTGCTGTGGAGTCTGCTACTCCTGACAGTCATGCCCTTTTTTGCCCCAACCAGAGGCTCCTTTTGGTGGCCAATGTCTTTTCTGGCAACTGCAAATTACTACAGTTCAGGCAGGGTCAATTCTGTAGCAGAAGAGGAGCAGAGCTAAGTGATGCCACCCACTATCAGTGATCCTGAAGATGCTAAACTTCTCTTAGCCAATCTGTATCATGGTGACAAAGAGGAAAAAGAAGAGATGCAAATTCAGGCTAATGTAAAGAAAGAAATCTATGATTGCTGTCAGTGTAGGTGGATATCGAAGGCTGCAACATCCAGTATTTTCTCAGCTCTTTCCTCAGAGGACATATTTATAAATCTTATTTGATTTGATTTGAATCTGATGATTTTGTTTTGCAAGCTTTCAGGTTGTTTTTGATGTTACAGAAATGTGAGAAGGTACACATTATACTTAGGAGAAAAAACCAAACATTTGGTACTCTGCATTTTACCCAGTTTTTTTTTCGCCCTTAAGATGATTTTAAATAGAAGAAAACATCTTTTAAACAAGGGGATTTTTTTTTTTAAGTAACAAAAAATTTTGTCAGCTGAGAGAAAGAGGTCCTTCTGGAAAGAATTTCCCTTGCTCTGTTACAGGTGTCTGGGATAGATGGTAGTAATTTCCCTCTGAAACTGGCTGCTTTGCACCATCAGTTACAAAAAGACTCATAGGTGACTAATTTTTATATGGGCAAAACTAGAAAACAATGCTACGTTTGGTGCATTCCAGAATGAAGTCAGATTAATAGAATTACAGGATGCTAATCTACAACCAAGAAGTGTCAACAGCCCCCCTTTGACTGAAGAGAACAATAGCTGAGAAGAATAGTCAAGTATGACCAGTGGGTTTTGGTACCTTGATTTGGGGTGCCCACCCCAAAATGTTGGTGTAAAGGAACCTGCTTTTCAGAGAATGTTTCTTCCTTCTGAAAAATGGGTGGTATGATGATTTCCCGGATTTGCCTCCCCAGAACTGTAGTCCATTGATAGTACATGTTGATTGGGAGAGTTTGGTCCCATGCTGTGCAGTGTCCAGAAGTCTTCACAGCTGCGTTGCCCAAAGCAAACAGATGGTTTTACCTGCGAGGTTTTGTCAGGTGTAAAATTCATGTTGTGAATAGAGAAAGAGTGTGTTTAGGGTTTAGAGTTTTGAGTGCTGCCTAGCATGGGTGTTGGAGCAATAACAGCTTGAAACAAACACACCGGAAAAGTCATTCTTATCCAAATGGTTTGAGGAATGCCTCTCAGAGTGCAGAAGCAGTTAACTGGAAGATCAAAGCTGGGTCAGCGGCTGGAAACATGAAAACCCAATGGTGTGAGGCACCATAAAAGGGTTAAAAACGATGATGTAAATCATGTGTGTTGGTTAAAATGCTGTGAAAACGCAGACAGAACCTGGAGGTATAATAAATAATGTTTGAATACCTGAGAGCCTTGTGGCCTCTCTGTCATTAATCAGAAACCACAGACTGAGGGATTGGCTGGCAAAACATTAATCATTAAGCAATTAATTCCAGCCATGGAAACAAAACTTCGTGATTTCCTGAGTAGGTGGGATTGAAGAAGGCATGGCATGGTTTTGCTTTTTTAGCATGAAATAAAGAAGTACTGAGGAGGTCATACATTCATCATTTAGATGGAATAGAAAATCTCCTTTATGATCCATTTCTTCCCTTCTTTTTTGTTTATGTGAAATGGGAAGAGGGAAAATCGCTATGGATTTTTCTAGGAAGCAGTAATGAGCCTCTTGAGTTTAAGCCTTTCTAGATGTGTGACTCTAAGAAAAAGGGGCTTTAGTTCTTGTGTCTTATATGTTCCTCCAGTCCTCTTTAACAAGCGAAAAATATCTTTTTTTTTTTTCTTCTCAGCAGCATCACCAGCCCCAAGACTTTTCTTGTGAAACTCAGGGCATCTATATTTTTTTCTTTTACAATTTCTTATCATTTACTGATTACCTCAGGATTTTACCTTTCTTTTCTTTTAGTATTTATAGCCATGCAGAAACCTATGCAAATGTTAAAAGCTGAATAATTTGTACAAAAGGAAGGAGGCAAAAATGTGCACATGCTGATCTTGATTTTCTGCACGTCATTTAATTTTTAAGATCCTTTAATTGGTTCAGGGGACCTAGAGTTTTTATTTCTATATATTTCAGTTTGGAAATGCTGCTAGAACTGCCACATGTGCTTTTAAATAAGAAATGTACACATAAAGAAGAATCTTAATAATGTTTTTCTTACCATTACTGAGTGGAAACCCATCCTCTTGAGGGCTTTGAGCACAACTTTACAACCAACTTCAAGAGACCACCTTTCTGTAAAGTACTGTAGGATGGTTGGTGAGGTGTGATATAACTAGAAGCTGCCCAAATAGTGTCTGGGCTTTAGATAATTTGCCAGGTGTCATGTGAGAAGTTTGTGACAGAAACCAACTGTGGCTCTTTGGCTGGTACCTCATGCCTGGCCATCTGCCTTGCCAAGCTGACGGCATAAGTACTGGGGGAGCAACTGTGGGAGCTGTTACCTCAGATCAGCCTGGTCAGTGATTGCAGCAGGCAGCAGATCTAGTTGCTGGCTTCTGAAGATTATTCACAAGCTTGAGACACCATTTATTTTAAATACAGTAATTTCCCCACCATATTCAAGTGCCACCTTCTCCTTCCAGGAATTGCGTGGAGCTAACTGGCCAGAAGACAAGCTAGGAAAACTTGCAGTAAAATAGATGTCACAATTCTGGCAGTGTATCCTTTCAACTTTAGAGACATGTCATCAAAGCCAAGGGTTTTACTGGAGTGGGCATGCTGCCTGTACTCGGTAGGGAAATAAGATACCTCAGCCACAGTGGTTTCCTTTAATCCAGCACATCTTAAGAGTTCATGCAGACAATCCATAAGATTTATCTCCTCCTGTGCTCAGAGGCAGTGTATGGCGAAGTGCAGTGCAATAAGAATATGTTAATTACTTAAAAGATTTCTGTCCTATTTAGAGACACAGTTCCTGCCCTGGGTGTAACAAAAAAGCCAAAAGTTAAAGTAAGTACCTTCAGAGTGAGTTTTGAGAACATGTTTAGCTGGGCAGAAGACAATACATACTAATAAACTAAATGTTTTATCCTTGTTTGTTAGGTCAGTCTTGTTACAAAGTGCCAATAGTCCCTAGCTGAGGAAAACACTTCATGAGAATAGAATCTTGCTGGCACAGGTGGCCTGAATTCATGCATTGCTGCTGAGATTCTAACTGTGATTACTCTCCATTTCCTCCTCCTTCCCTTGATTTAGTCTCGTTTGAGGAGACAGGATGTGGGCTTGAAAAGCCACCTGGATCAGCTCGACCAGCGAATAAGTGAGCTGAAATTGGACGTCAGTAAGACCTCCAGTGAATACTTGGACAGTGACAGCCGGCCCAGCTCAGGTAATGTGCACTTGGCTATTTACTCCCAGCAGTATGGTGCTAGGAGAACTGAAGAGTGTCAGCTGCTAAGCAAAACTCTCTCTGTATTATTTTGTCAGAAGGGGCTGAGGTGGATAATAGTTATCTGGCACAGAGTGAGCTCACACTGTGAACTGCTAGGAATTTTCCTGCAAAGTTGATTTAGTTGGAAAATGCTCACTCAAGCAGTATTCTTTCTGGATTTTTAATTTTTTTTTTTAATGAACCTTGTAGCCTCACGTGGAAGGAGAAGGAGACAGATTTACTTATTAATTACCTTGTGCAGTGTGGAATGATGATTGGTAAAATGGCTAGACTACTTAAACAAAGTGGAGACCAACATCAACACTCTGGTTTGAATCCAGGGTTCTGAACCTCACTAGGGCTTTGAAAATCACTATTGCAGTGCTTCTGTCAGATGAATTCATGTAGAAGCAAAACAGCACTGTTAAAAGACACTGAGAAAAACTGCCCCAACAGAGTGAAGCTCCCATGGACAGAAAGATAACTGGGTATCAGGTTTCTGGTCTGATTCACAGAGAGAGCTGTACTGCAGACTTTTATAGCCAAGATGTCTGTTAAAACCGGTTTCTGTTATCTAGTCAGAGACAATGAAAATAGTTCTTTTAAACAGAATTTTTGCAAAGCCTCAAGTCTTCAGTGAGGCAAGGAGAACTTTTTTTTATATATATTTTTGAATACAGCATGTGGTTTGCAGCCTGGTACATAGAGTGCATATAAAATGTGCAAGCTTCTGTTGTGTGTTTGAGTTCAGGAGTTGTGTACTTAGGTACATGCACACAGTTCAAAAGAAAATATTCCTTATTTGTTATAGAGAGGAATACTAAAATTTCCTACCTTGAATTTATACAGACCCTTTTTTAATGCTTCCACAATTACTGGCCGTTATCTCAATACCTGGAGAGAGAAGATAGTCTCCATACTCTGCCCTTAGACATTACAGCTGTCACAGACTTGAAAGCTCTGATCACAGGCTAGTTTTGCTCTATCCAATCCGTGTTTGTACACAGTACAAGTTACAACGATGTCAGACGTCCCTGTCTTACACCAATTGCATCATAATCCCCAAAGACATTCTCCAGTGAAGAAATGGGCATGATGGTGCAGCACTTCATCCCATCCCACCCTCAGAACTAAGCAGGCATATGTGTGCCAAGCTGGCTCGGAGCCTAAGTAAATATGCAGAAACCCAATAAATGTTGGTTGAATTAGAGTATACTTCTGCTGATGTTACCTTAATAAATGATCATAAATTTAGGCTTGTGGCACATAGAAAATGAAGATTTATTTTATTCTCTGCACTTTTCTTCTACAGAGCATGTTTAATTGCTGTAAATATAAAATATCCTATTTATTTTAACTATGCAGGATTCTATGACCTGAGTGATGGTGGTTCTTGCTCGCTCTCCAATTCTTGCACCTCTGTGTACAGTGAGTCCATCTCCTCTTCCCACACCAGTCTCTTACCCAGCTCTCAGCACCCTAAAGCGAGGCTCAGCGTGTTTGATTACCGACCCAAGTCTGCCGATGAAACCACTGTGCACAGCACCAGCTTCCAGCAGCAGGGAGCCTATGTCAGCGACGGATGTCGGATTGCAGCTAGCAGAGATGTTTCTGGCACTCCTGCCAGGTCCAGACCAAGGCCAGTTTCCACAGGTAATTGATAGCAGAACTGGGTACTTAATTCAGGAGAAGGGCAGATTCCTGGTTATTGCTCTTAGGTCCTTGATTGGCCATGTGTAATCAATATATAGTTCTCATTTTCAATACACAAAGTGAGAGTGGATCAAAACCACAGAGACAAACCATTCATTGTCCAACTTCCCCTTGTCTCCATACTCCAGATACTTTTAAAGAATAACAAATACTAGAACGAATCAATAAAAAATTTGTGGATGAAACAATAACAAATATGAGGACTTTTAGAAATGGAAAAACACACCAGTGCATGAGATAAAATGGTAAAGAGTATTGAGATACTTTTTTTTAAATTACCTGCATGTGAAATGTATTTGAAATACCTTGTGTGAAAGTGCAGGGATATATGAAAGATTTAAAGTAAACTCAAAATTCCCTATTTACACAAATTAATGTTGACTCACACAATGACTCTTTTTCATAATTTATTATGTCCCGTTAGGGACAACAAATGCCAAAAGTTAATTGACTATCTAGAAAGCAGTCATGAGCCTAAAAGTGGATCAGCCATGAATTTGCATCATACCTTTAACAACATGGACAAGTTTATTAATATTCCAAATAATAATATTCCAAATCTTGTGTTCACCATCTGTAAAGTAACTTATTATTGTGGGCTCTTCCATGGCCTCAAAGCAATCTAGTGTTAGTATAATTCTTAGAGTGATCCAGTGAGATGTGTAGCAGTTCCATTACAGAAACAGGGAAGCTATGGGGAACATCATTTCAAGTACTGTGCCGCTCTGGAATCATTCCCACAGCTACGTGACCTGAGCTCACTCACCTCTGGCTTGCCTGGGACAGAAACAAAGACCACCTATTCTAAACTTAGGTGTGTAGACACACCTGAAGGGATGGCAGTAATTATAGCATAAAAGGCTTGTCAAAGGCTGGGGATGAAGCTGAGGTTAATGAACCATGGCTTCCATGTCCAGATTGCAGACATTTTGTTCTCTCAGAAGCTTTCCTGCCTTGAAACATGTTGCTGAGACTCCAAGGGCTTTATGTTTGGGTTTTTTTTTAATATAGGACAAAAAGAGATAGCTGATACTGATCAGGGATGTGGGAGAGATACTGCAGGCCTCCTTCAGCCCTTCTTCCTGCCTACAGCCTCTAACTACCTTCACCGTGAGAAACAAAAGTAGTGGGGTAGTAGTGGGTATAGTCTTGAAGAAACAATTCTTACAAAATTGACCACATTGCAGGAAGTGAAGCAGGATTTTACTTCAGAAAATCGTCATTTGAAGAGGGAAAGAATTTTCTCTTTTCCTCTCCTTAGAGGAAATTGCAAGTACAGACCAATTTCCTTTTCATTCAGTAGCAAGCAGAAAGCTTGCTGAGACACGGCAAGCACAGCGTGCTTTTGACTCCTGCCTGGTTTGTTGGCAAAAGAACACAGCATTACACACTGCCAACAATTTCCTAAATAATTTTCATTATGAAATTGGGTTGTTAGGTTGTCATCCTAACCTTTGCTGTGGCAGGTCTGTGCATAGGTAGGACACTGCAGACCACCCCAAAATTTTGTGGTCTTTTGAAAGCTTCCTGTCACGAGACATAGATAGTCATCATGTGACTATTCACAAAGTTTATGAATTATGTGATTGAATGTGATGCTTGGGTTTCATGATAGCATGAAGCATCCAGGAAATTGGTTAGCTGAGGATTTGTTGGCACTCAAGTCTGCATTGTAGTACAGAGAAATCCAAGGTAATTGGTTCTAGCATTCTTGGTCCCAGAGGTAGCCCAGCACCATAGTGTTCTATGGATGGAACAACCTTTCTTCACACGAGAGCACAGCCTCTCCTCTCTGTGCACAGGAAGTGCTTCTGACAGGAGGGTGCTGCAGTCAAGCACATTACAGACTGTTCTCCAAAATAGAAGAGATAGGAATTGGTGTCTACAAATGTCATCTTCAGGGACTACACTTCCCACTTGCCTAAGTAGTTCATCTTAGGTTTTTTTCCTCTGTGGAAATAAATATTCTTCAGTTCATCTATGGGTTTTCTGCTAAGAAATAAAAATAATCCCTTGTTTTTGTCTGGTTGGGTTCCTGCTGGTCTGTGACATTTTAGAACTTTTTGGTATATGCACAGATTTACTTTCATCCAAGTAGCACAGTTTAAATTTCCTGCAAAGGTAAGAGTTTTATTATTGGCATTAAAAGGCATTTTAAATTCTGTTATGCTTAGGTGATAAAAGCTTTAAAGAAATTCATTGACCTTGGAAGACTGAAATGACTTTCTTTATCCACGCTACTGGTTTTAGTAAAAGCTATTACATCTTTCTGATATGGCACTTCTAGCAAGAACCAGGTTGAACGTAATCGTGTGTGATTTAAATGGGTTGTTTATTTTCATCCATTCATATAGGTGACTTGGAAAGACTCATTCCAGCGGACGCTAGATTTCAGAAAGAAATGGATCCCAAATCCATGTTGCCTCTGTGCCATAATGGAGACATGCACTTGCTCAGCATGGACCCCAAATTCCAGAATGACTTGGTCTCCAAGAATGGCATTGATGTGTATCCTTACCCAAGCCCCCTCCATGCAGTGGCTTTACAAAGTCCCCTTTTCTCCCTGGTGGGAACATCCCCAGAATCAGACTTTCAAGCTCCTCCCAGCAAACCTATGCCTAGTACGACAGGTCCCAGCTTGATTAAGACTAGGCCAACCACGGAGGTCAAGCCAGGGGGTTACATTGATAAATTACTGCAGCTGACGAGATGCAAAGGGAGCAGTCGGGCTGAGGCCAGCGAGTGGCTTTCGCCAAAGAGCCAGCCAGCTGCAGTGCACCAGAGACTCATTATAACCCCCAGCACCGGCGGAGTGAAAATTAACAGCAGCAGTAGCCAGCTGGAAAAACAGACGAGTTCTCTGGAGAGTAACAAAGCTGAAGGGAAGCTGTCAAGAGAGGTGCCAGAGGGGGAATTTGCCAGGCAGCAGGAGACCATGAGCTGTATGAATGAAGAGCAGTCATCCACTCGGCCTGACACAGAGCCATCAGCCGTGAATAGTTGTTATCCTGCCAAGTCAGCAGCAAGGGGCTCTCCTCTGGCAGAAGCAATAGAGAGCAGCATGGAGCGCAGTTTGTCCTACTCACAGCTGTGTCAAGAGGACTCTAGCCCAGACACCTGGAATGCTAAAGCTGTCCCACCCAAAAAACTGCCCATCAAAAGGTGTGGCAATCCCAAATTGGCTTATGCTGGGGGTCATGAACGAGTGGCACGAGCCGAGTTTGTTCACGCTCAGTTTGTCCCTGCAGAATCCCATCAAGTCCGGGTAAAGTTTGCCAGCTCCAAAACAAAGGCGGTGAAGATAAAGAGGAGGAACAGCGAAAAAGCCGTTCGGCCTGGGAAGCAAACCTTCTGCAACGAGAAGGTGAGAGGGTCTCACGGGGCCACCAAGCTGCCTGCTGAGTGGCATCAGCTCCAAAGACCACAAGGAATGAAGAGCCTCGTGCGGAGACCTTCGTATTCTGGTGAGATGGCTGGCAGATCATGCTCAGAGTCGAGTCTGTTCCCAGTGCAGGTCAGGCTCCCCACTGTGCCATCCAGGCCAGAGCTCTACGAAGCCTCTGCCAATGCATTGTATTCGCTCGAAGCAGCTTGTGTAGACACTGGCAACAGGAAGAAGCAGCGCAAGTGGCAGTCCACAGTGGAGATCTCTGCCAGGGCCCACCCGGCCGGCCTGTCTCACAGCTTTGGCCTGGGAGCGCCAAGGCAGCCAGCGAGGAGAGCCGGCGTGCTGCGCACCGTCAGCATGAGGGCTCACCCCAAGGGCCAGCACCACGGAGATTCTGCCAAGAGCGAGTCAGACCACTCCGAGTACTCTGCGGAGTGCTCTTCCCTCTTCCACTCCACCATCGCAGAGACCAGCGAAGGGGAGGTCAGCGATTTCACAGCCAACCGATTTGGGGACAGTGAGTCCAGTGAAAGTGATTCAGAAGGCAGCAGTAACAGCAGCAGCCTTGCTCTTGACTATGATGAGGGGGATGAAAATGAGCTGATTTGGCCAGAAGGTTCAGTCAGACAATCTGTGACTGTCCAGACCTCTTCCAAGCCTCTTCCTCCAGTGCCCAGAATTTGTCGCATCAAAGCTTCAAAGGCACTAAAGAAAAAGATAAGGAGGTTCCAACCTGCCTCTCTGAAGGTCATGACCATGGTTTAAGGGAGAGCATGCATCTATTTCTTACAGTGAGATACCCTGCTGGCTCTCGCTGGCAAAATAAGAGGACTCATGTGCAGAGAAAACTTTCTTAAAGGAGCTGTGAAAAATCCCTGAGTCTACACAAGGGATCTTGTTTGTTAATGCCTGGACATAAATATCACTGTATCTAATTCCCTCTCATACCATTTATTCTGTAAATATGAATGAATCTCTGTGTATATTTTTTTTTTTTAATTATCCAAAAGGGTCACCATGGTGAAAATGAAAACAACCTCTGCTGTAAGATTTTGCAGGCAGGCCTTGGTGGTTTTTTAACCATATGTACCCACAGAATCAGTCCAGACACAAGGACTTGCTAAGGAGAAACTATACTTCCCTCTTGTGAGGAATTCTATGCAGTCTGAAGTCTGTATTAGCCATCTAGCTTTTATTGTGGTCATATGGAAAAAGCTCTGTTTTCTACATAGTTTTACTTTATATCAGATCAACCATCCCATACCTTCTCCCAAACATCAGGAGAATGAGTCTGTTCTTCCATAAAAACATAGTATGCTTAATCAAGAAGGCAAATGTTGTTTCTTCAACCCCCCTCATTATGATGTTCCATGTTATTGTTCATTTGTCTAATGGATGAAAGAACATGAGGGCAACATGCCACGGTGTGTATTTAGCTGAGACTGAGATTATTGCTTTGCCCCTGAACTTGCAAACTCAATAAATACTATTTAATGTACTTCTGAAAATTATGCTTGTCTGACTTTGATGTCTAAAGAAAATTATTCTGGTCTCTAATATGAAACAGTTCTGTGTTTGCAGAGGGGTTCTTCTATATTTTCAGAGGATAACTGTGGCTCAGTCAGGGTCCGCTCGTCCTCTACCTCAGGAAAGCTGTTTCAGCACCTGCTTCTAAAAGAATTTGAAAATGGTATTTTTATAGAGAATGGGGTAGTGTTTAACTGGCTCACTTAAACTGATGCAATTTTGTCGCAAGAAACTCTTAATTTAAAATACACATTTATGTATACGTGATGTGTTTTGATTGCATTTGAGGGCACTGATGTGAAGTTTTGTTTCAGTGTCTAAATTGAAGAAGTCAGTTTTTGGTGTTCAGACAAGCAGTCTGAGTTCTCTCCTCTGAATACAGCAATCTGGAAGCTGAGTTGAAGTTCACCCTAAATTTACAAAAGAGCAGCTATTATCCTCCTACTCCATTTCAGTGCTCAGTCTGAGTACACTCCTGGGCTTGGAGATGTAGGCATTACCTCATTCAGCTGCTTGTACTGAGTCTGAAACAAAAGGTAAGTGCTTTGCAGAAGCTGGGTAAAAGTAATTGTTTACTCCAAGGATTCAGTAGCAAACAGAAATACTGAAAGACCTCTTTCACCCAGTGCCTTCTATTCTTTGAAAGCTATGTTATGTTTTGAAACCACTCTATTTTAAAATAATTTTTGGAAAATGAGGACACAAATAAAAGGTATGTAAAGTCATTTAATTCAAGTATTCTAACTAGCACATAACACCATCCTTACTATAACTAGGAAAACATTACATTTTAGTCAGTGGAGTATGTTTGAATATTTTTTCATTGTTCCAAGAGTATTGGACATACTCTGGTAGGATTAATGGGAGAATTTCACAGGTCTGGCAGTGGTTTCTTGTTCAGCATGTCTAGCAACAGAACAAACAAAATAGTGATTTATTCTTTGTTGACTTTCTACACCATGAAAGGATTCTTTTCTCCATTTACACAAAAGGTTTCATTTGGGGGAGTGTGTCAAAAGTTACATATGATCCTTTAATCCAGGGGTTTTCTATGTTGGGGTGGGGTTTATTGGTTAGATAGGAATTTTGAGGGCATTTTTTTCCTGAAGGAGGAAATGATTCTTAAGTAGAAAAGTGCTCTGGGTAGGAGTGTTCTGAAAACCTGGTAAAAACTGCCACCCAGTAGCTCCCTGCCTTTTTATCAGAGTAAGCTCAAACAATAAGTTTGTGGTCCCACAACTCAGTAAATCCTGCTTTAGGGCTGTTAAGACTCCGTCAGAAATGCTGCCAGACACATGATGAAAGTGCTGATCCAGAGTGAACTCGGGCTGCCAATTCAAATAAAGAAAAACGATGACTTGATTTTGTACTGGCAGGTTTCATGCCAGATGAGGTATCACTGCCATTACAACTCACGCTTTCTGCCAGTACCATCTCTCCTCCCAGAGCCAGGGGGGAGGCCAAACACAGAGGCATTAAAGCTGGCCCAAACATCATCCTGTGCTTTGGCTAATTTGGCAGAAATATGATTATGTGCCCACACTTGATCCAGGGGAAACCTGTGGTGCTGGAGAACCCCAACAATGCAGAGAACCCGCAGTTGGGTGTTGAGACATTGCTGTGTGCCGTGATGCTACTGAGCTTTTGGCAAGGGCAGAGCAGGTGGTGTTTTCTCTCTGTACTCCAGGACAGTGGATGTTCTCCCTAGCACTGTCCTTTGGAAACACTGCTTTTGTCTGCTGGAGCAGAAACTGCACTGGGACTAGAACTCTGGAGGGAAAAAGTAGGACAGTGAAAAACAGGGCAGGAGACTTGGGTGGCCAATAGTTCAGGTATACTGACACAAAAATATGGTAGTTCAGTGTACTGCAGTGTTTTGTTGGCAAGTACATCAAAAATTTTGATAGCCACTGGGTACAAGTGTGATGCCTCTTTCATTGGAGACTGGGCTAGCTCTGCTGACAGGACCCCAGAATACCTGCCACCTTAGCAGAGCTGAAACAAAATCCACAAACTCTGATACGCTATTCTGTTGCATGTATACACTAAACATCATAAAGCTATCATAAAAATATATTTTAGCCTCATCATGAAAATAAGGGATGCCCAACCATGGGATCATAGCCATACAAAATAGAAGTATTCACGGTTTTCCTTTTCAGAAAAAATCTACAAAACCATTTTACCTCACAGCCTCTTCAACTATGAAGGCCCAAGAGAATCCAAAAAATGTTGGTGATACAATTAGAAGTCTAGCACCAAACCTGATAAACTTTGGGAGTGAGAATTTTAGCACTTTTACTGTGACTTGATTAGCAAATGTATAGATCTAATGGCTGCTTCAGAGCAGCTTTATGCAGAGTTTCTGTTGCAGGAGCTAACATCTGTCATCATCACTCCAAGCTCTACTGAAACAAAATCATCTACTGCTGAAATCCATATGCCAGATCAGCACTTTCCTTCTGTACTACGCAGACATTTACACTTCAGTGTAGGAGCAAATTGCTCCTAAACCACAAAGGAATGAAAAGAAAGTAAGAAAGAGAATAGAAAAGGAATTAAGGAAGCTTTAGGAGCAATTTGCAGAATAGATCATAATTATGATTTAAAAAAACTTTCGTTAATCCTTTTATTGCACAAACAATTTTGGAACTGGATAATTACCAGTTTTCTTGGCCTTGACACAGTCTTAGATTTTCAAGTCCACATGCATTACCGAAACCATGGGAGAGAGTCAGAGAACTGATGTTTTGTCAGAGACGCCATCCTTAGACTCTCATTTGCAGTGACTTCTGGTCAGGCAGGGCACTGGACAAAAGAAAGGCAGTTTTAAGTCTCAAAATCAGCCGTGGATCATTCGATCATTCTCATGCTGATGAACTTGAGCCCGGTGTAGGCCATTTCAAGGCTATGCTGGAGTCTTTTCTGTTTTCTTCCCTATCCAATCTGAAGCTCTGAAGGTGAGAGCTGAAGGAGAGAGGTGCTCCAGGAGCTGCTGAAAGGCAGGTGGTAGCAGCAGCTCTTTGGGGAGCGAGTTGTTGCTAACAGGATGAAGCAGGCTGAGCATGGCACCAAAGGGCTCTGGTGGTTCCAGCCCCACCAGCCTTTGGTAGGTTCTTTAAGGTCCTCTTAGGGCTGTAACCCTAAGAGGTTGATGGCTGTAACCCAGCCCCTCCACTTCTCCTGTGGTAGTGCTGTGATTTGGATGCTGCACTTGAAATACAGGCCACCAGCACCCAAAGGTCACCACAGGCCCATCACTCATGAGCTACAAGATGAGGGAGTGTCCCAGTCCAGAGGCCTTCCAGACTACCAAATACAAAATCCCCAGTTAGGCAAAGGTTTTCTGAAAGAAGTTTGCCGCAAAATAAGGCATCTCTGACTGCTGTCTGATAGGGAACAGGACAACAGCATGCCAGGGAAGCACTATTTTACAGCTGTTATTCTGAAGCAATAGCAGTGGCTTTCATTTTCCAGCCCCTTTTGAGCCCTTCTTAATCCCACTGAGGCTGAAGGATTCACTCCAGCTGTGCTCAGTGGAAGACAGCAGCTCAGCTTTTAAGTACAGCCCCCCTCTGCCCTCGACACCACAGCAAAGCCTTTGGCTCCTGCAGAGAGCTGTGGTTTCTATTGCTCCACAAACTCAGTCCTCCTCACTGAGCATGATCCCAAGGAAGCTGCCCTGACATGAGCAGCTGGAATGACCATGTGAAGGGAAGAACATCATTATTCTGGAAAAACGAGGAGTCCTGTATCTGAAACTTGCCTGTGAGGAATGCAAACATCCAATGACACCAATACAGAATCCAGGCGGCTTCCCCATATCTTACTTGGATGTTAAGGACACCTAGGGTTCCACCATTAGCTGCTACTCTGTACAACTGTAGCTGTAAATCAGCTGCAGATGAAGAGTGATCAACAGGAAAATGCTTAGCTAAGGCTTGACTTTTGGTATTTGTACTTATGCTTGAAGCCATCACATAAGTATGAAGTATCGTATAAGTATGCCTGCTTATACTGCAATGCAGAACATCAGCAGAATAACAGTGGAAATGAGCAGAAGTCCAGACTCCATCAATTCTATTGATTCTATGTGTTGTCATGATAATAAAGCCTGGAGACTAACCATTACCTAATAAAGATTCCCACCCCCACCAAACATTCTAGTGTTTTTCTTGTCTCAGCACTTGTAACTAGTGGTGGAGGGCATCAAATTCACCCATGACACAATTCCTGGGAAGTCACTAGAGCTACTCCACAGATTCATTTATCCTCCTCATGTTGTTCTCAAGATGTCAGCAAGTGGGATGATTGGCATGATAGATGGAAAACAAGGAAGATTTCAGACCTCACTTTCATTCTTGAGGGTGCTGCATTCTGTGGAAGTAACTGTTTATGGCTATCTATGTCACATCTGTATTAGTGATGAATCAGGATTATGGTTAGGGCTTTGCACAGCGATGGAATTTCATGTTTATTCTGGTTTTCAAAACACAAACTGAAAGAGTATCAGCAGTCTGCTGATCCTGTAAAGCTACAAATCAAGAGAAGAAAGGCCACAGATCAAACTGACCAGGCAGGGTTAATCAGGCAATGTTGAATTCAAACTGTAGTCTTTTAGAAGCCCCAAAGGAAGAATCATAGATCCAGCAGACTTGGGCAACTGGATTCTATACTAAGTGTGCTCACAAACTGTGTTGCTCAACATCCTTCTGTGCATAACCAAATAAGTACTTCTTGTCTCCACAGTATTTCTAGTCCACTGTGTGTTAGTGGAAGAACAAAGTGCTTATCCAACCACACTGTGACCTCTGACTGCTGAGAATTTCACCTTGGCATAGAACTCTCTATTCTTCATAAGGACTGAGGTTTATGAAGTTATTGCTTGCAATGGAAATTTGCTGTACATCTTCTTAGCATTAGATGTATATATAGATATTTGGGAAGAGGCAGTTCATTGAATGGGTAGCTGTGATTATGTCCACAATGGGAATCAAATCACAAAGGGTTTTTGGACTACTTTGTGTCTTGTCACTGACTCTGACTGTATTTTTCAAAGAAAAAAGGTCATAAAACTGAAGAGGTACTAAGAATGGGATGTTGGTGATTAATACTGTGACCATTCCCCTTTTTTGTTTTAATCACATCTGCTGAAGCTAATGAGTTTGGGGATGGTTCTATTAAGTATGACTTTGGAGTGAGCTGAGTTTATTGAAAATAATTTGGTGATTTTTTTATTCCACCAAGACCTTCAGGAAAGCTTTCCCTGTGCTTTCCTTATTTATACCTGAAATCTGAATCATCTGAAATCTATAATTAACTATCTGTTAAAAATTTTGGACCCTTTTACTCCCTCTAACAAAAAAAGTGGGCTTCTGTTGCACATGTGCAAATTACCTCTAATAAAATGGATATGATTTTATGATGGCTTTTCTAACTCTTCACACTACATTTAGTGTCTATGATTTTGATTATGTTTCATCCTGGGTCTCCTTTGTTGTTACTGGGGCACTGAAATTGATATAATACTGGTATGCCTACAACCACAGCTTTATAACCAGTATTTATAGTGTACAGGGTGCTTCTAGAAGGTCAAAGAAAGGTAACTATGAATAGTAAGACTAATGTCAGCAGGCCTAACTACACTGTCCACAGTATGAATTTACATTACAAATTTTTAGAAGCTCACAAATCAAAAAAGGCTGAAAACCCACATGTTGTCTCCTAGGTACTCAAGATGAAGAGGGCTTCAGAACAAATCTACATAACCAGAAATAGAAAGGATTCCAGGAGAGCTGAGATGAGAGGAAAACAATTTCAAAGTCTGATGATAAGTCACTACAAATCAAGGGGAAAAGCTCTACACAGATGGTGTTAAATAAGTACAGAGGACTGACACAAGCTGCAAGATAGGCAGGGAGAGTGATAAAAAGGCACACTTTAAAGCTCTGTTGTTATAGGAGGGTTAATAATTTCCTAGCACTGTAGTTAGTATATAATCACAGCAGCCTCCCACATTAAGTAACAGCGTGTGGTTGTCAGGAAGGTGTGTGCACCAAGGAAACACTCCAGGCTTAGGAGCCAAGTATCCCAAATGCACTTGCATCATCTGCAGCCAAAGGCTCTCTCCCAGCCCCAGCCTTTGGTGTCAGCTGCCTGGGGGTCACCTTCCCTCTGAGCTGCTCCTGCACCCCAACCCCTCCACCCAGCCTCCGTCACTTCCCTGGCTGCCACGTGTCCTGTGCCTGCAGCCAAGAGCTTTCCTCCAGAAGAATTCCTTTTTTTTTTTTTTTTTTTTCCCTGTTTTTTTCAGAAGAATCATCAGGTTGTAAAATTTTACCTCAGAGTATGCAGAGAACGTTTAATGGGAAAATGTTTGGCCGCCTCGGCACAACTAGACTGCAGAAATGTACTGTTCTGGCTCGTGTCTATTGTCATGATTGTCTCTGGGGTATGTAATCTGGGCACACTGCATGTTAACCCCTAGAAAGCAAGGGAAGCTACTGAAGAGAAGGATGCAGCTGGGACTGGAAATCAAAACCTAAAAGGCAACAAACAGGGCCTCCACTGTCCCTTTTTTCAGGTGCAACCAAATACTTCATGCCATGCAGCCACCACACATCTTGGTAACACATCTGGGACTGTGTAATGCATGGGAAAATGAGGCTGCTTAACACACCATCCCTCAGTGTCCTCACTCACTGCATCAGTTCTGCTCCTTGACATAGGTATATGTGATCTCCACCTTACTAACTGGAGGAATATCAAGACCTTTTTGGTTGGTATGACCTGTTAGGTCCACAGACATCCACGAGGAAGAATAGAAACAAAATACATCTATTTTATACAAACTGTTCTCTATGTCATTACCTATAATTACATACTGTAACTCAAGAACTCGTGTCACCCACTTTCCCCTATACACAATGCTTTCCCTGACTTTTCTGATATGGCCACCTCTGGCTCAGAGGCAAGAGTGCCTTCTGCTGTCTGTCTGTCTGTCTGTCCCAATGTGCTGAGAAGTAGAGACATGACCTGCAGTTTCCTTTGTGACAGCAGACTTTCCTTCCTGAGCGGCTTCTCTTTAAATTTGAAGTTGACACTGCTTGATTCTCTGATGCAGAATGCTATTTTTTGCATATTCCAAGACCTATTTGGGCCTAAATTGCACTGAATAAAATCCCTTTTTTATAATAAAATTCGATGTGATAATGTGGTTTGCAACAAAGGGCCCCGTTTGTATTTCCCTATGGATTCAGATCACATCAGCTTTCCAGGTATAAAAAGGCCAAGTCTGTATGTAGACTATGTATATATATATATATATATTTATATATATACTGTGTATAGTGTAAGTATACAGACTTATACAAGACTAAAAGGAAGGCAGCTAGGACAATTACTGTCTTCACTAGATGTATATTGCTAAGAGAAATCCACAGCAGGAATACAACAAATAAAGTGTCTATTGTAATATATAATACAGTCATTGTATGTTTGGCCTGAGTAGCTGCACAATGCCACGTCAGTTTTAATTGCTCTCACTTACTCAAATGCCCGTAGGAAAAGCGTCTTGTTCCTGTAAAGCTAAAGGTCTGTCTTTGAGATACAAAGTCTCCTATCTATGATTTACTTGGCTTCCTTCAATAAAAACCTGTGGATAACGATTGTGGTTTCCTTTGAATATTCATCCGAGAAGTTAGAAAACTGTGTTTAAAAAAGCAAACAGATCATTAAATCTTCCCCAAAACAACCCTGTTTTTTAAAGAGACTCAGAGCCAAAATTCTCTCTGTGTTTTACACTCGCCTCTAGCATTTCAGTAAGCATTTGTGAGTTCAAGCCAGATTGAACCAAATCTCTAGAAGAATATACTGCCTCTTCTAGGGACAAGGCTATAAAGGGGAGTTGTATGTTGCCAGGAATTTGCCTCCAATGGAAATTATTCCATTATTTCATTAAAAGACCTTTTTCCTCTAAAAGCAACACTTTCCATGTTGTCATTCAGAAAAAATAAATCTTTCTTGTCTCATGTGCAGTCTGTGGCTTGTAATATGCAGGAGGTCAGTCTAATCCTTCTATAATCCTTTTGAGCTTTACTCCATGAACTTTTTTATTTTATTCTGTTTCCTGTAAAGTATTTCCATTTTTAAGGGAAGAGCAATGCTTAGATAAGAAAGCAGTTTTAAACATTTCCCAGCAAGCTAGGGGAGGAAGTCACTTCTAATGCCTTAAAGGCAAACAGCAATGGATTTAGGAAGGAATTTGTTACATCTGTCTAAAGGCATCTGAAATTTAGGAATCTGGGCTAAACCAGTCTCCTAGGGACCTCGTATTGCCAGCAGAGTGAACAGCGAGACGCCAGCAAGGAAATTACCTCATTCCAAACAAGGTCTCCCAGATAGGTGGGCTGAATTGTTTTCGGGAAGTATGAGAAGCCGAAATGACTCAGTTCAACAATACCTGACTTTTGAATAAGTAACATCAGATTAGACAAATGTGATTTCTGAGGGTGTGGGTAGCTTCTCTTGATTGTATATGGCTGTCACTGTGCTATCTAAGGAATTGTTAGAAGAAATGGAAGAGGATAAATATGTTTGGGGGGGATTTTTATAAAGAAGTTACTTAGAAAGTGCTGGCAATGCTGTTAATAAGTTTCAGGGTAGGTACAGCACATAAATGTACAGATGATACAAGTAAGGGCAAGCCATAGCACATGCACAGTATAGACCTGTGTTGTTGTTTTAAATTATGTCCAAACCCTACATTAATCTAAGAATAAAGAAATAAAACAGGAATCTATCAATCAAAAATTGTTACATTAAGAAATCCCTTGGACCTGTGCTTTTCTTTCTTCTTCTTCTACTTTTGCAGAGATGAGGAATTATTTTTTACTCCAGAAGATACTGTAGCTTGAACAGACTTGCAAAAACTCAGTAAAACCTAATAATGTCTGGAAAGTTGCAGCATCCACCTTTTTAGACTTGAGCACATAGAGCTGTGTCCCTCTTTCTTTGGGCATTTAGTTACTGTTCTGCTCAATAATCTGTTTAAGAATCAAATAGACCAGATTACCATTCTTGTGCACCTTATGTAGTCTCTTAAATCAAATCAAAGGGAATTTGCACGTAATTGGTTTTCACAGGCTTTGAAAAGCTCAGCTGATTTTTAAAATGGATATTTCTCATACATTGTTCCAAAAGAAAAGGAATGAAAACTTACATTCATTGCATCGGGGAAAGAAGAAAAGAAGAAACATGTAAAACAGACTCTCTCTGAATGACTTTTAAATACCAAACACCTTTTAATTCACGGTAAAAGATGGGAAAAAATTAAAAAAAAAAAAGGTGAAAGAAAAAAATCTCAGATTTTGTTTTTGTACAAAATCCAAGGCATGACCAATGCTTCATTCTCCACTTACATGAAACTTTTCATTGGAAAGACAAAGTATGTCTTTGGTAGCCTGGATGTCTACTAGTCCCATATATACTCTATCAACAGGAAAAGCATCTATTTTACAGGGACCTCCCCACAAGTATGACTTTTCTAATTCCTTCACATAACTGGTCTGCTCTCATACTGTTTGCTGTAGTCTGAATTACCATCAAGCCTCTCTAGATTTACCCAAACACAGTTTCATGCAATGAATTTATGCCTCCTATCACAAACATCTGGACTCTAGTCATGAAGTACTGCATCTCATTTCATCTGCTGGTGCAAAATGTGTAAGTAACTAAATTTACAATAAAGTTTACTCTGGCATGCACACGTACTCAGTTTTTGAAGCCCTGTGACGTAATTTAGAGTAAAAACAAATAACAAACCTTGAAGAAAAGAAGTTTAAAGGAGAGAATCTTATGGGCCCACAGACAGGGATTTTACCAGCAGGATACTCCCTTGGGTGGGCTGAATAAAGGTAACAGGCATTCTTTTTCCTTTAGTAAGAGGTGCACTTTCGTAACTTGTAAGGGAAATTGCTGAATAGTTTTAAGTTGCACTGCTGCATTTGTGTCAGCTCTGGAATGCAATTCGGATATTGTTTGAGTGTTTAAAAAAAAAAAAAATTAACAACAAACTTCAGAGCAAGTTCCTGCAAGCTCCATGAGCTCCTAGTGTACATATGAATGGGAAGGGACAATCTTCCTGCATGCCAGAGAAGAAGGGCAGCTTTTGATGGCAGGTCATTCAGCTATAGGGTGCCACAGGAATTAACTGTATCTTATGCAAGAGATAGCTTCCTCTGGTCTTAACTGAAAGCTCCCACCCAGGGGGTCTGGCAGGAATCTCAGTAGCATTTCTATTTTGTTCAGCAGTATTTGGTTGACCAGTTCAAATGCACCTGTTTTCATAGAAACTGTTCTCTTTGTTCAGTGTACATTCCAGCGCAGTGTTAAAAACCATCAAACATGGTCAAAAGGTCACTGCCTGTGTCTCAACATAGCTTATGTTCCACTCTATGAGCTGATTCAAACCTGCCATTTCTCTCAAGTGTGTTGCAGAGCATCTAGATAGTAGTAGGGAAGCTTCATGTGTTTACATGGGAATACCAGGGAGGAGCAGTTTTCCAATCAGCTTTGCCATTGTACCAGATGCAGAGTGCGTGCGATGACCAAACCTCAGCCCAGCCAGTAATTTGTTGTCACATTATAATTATTCCTCAGATGGCTTTTTTTTGGCTATCTGTTGACAAAGCCCCTGCTCTTCTCCAGAAATTTCTCAGCTGGTGTGATTTCATGCTGAGGGTCTGACAGATTTATTTCCCCACATGCCCCCTTCCCCATGTCTGGAGAAACCTGCCTGTGGTTTAATTACCAGCTGTTGGATATGCCCAGCCTCTATCGTAGTGCTCCATGAGGCACTGGTAGACTGTGTGGCTTTAATTGCATAGTCAGCAGGAGTGGGAGCAAGTCTTTCCTGTAGCCATCAGGGTTTGGATGTGTTTTATCCCTCACTTCCTCTTGCCGTGTTCTGCAGCTACAAAGAATTCCATAAGGCAATAGTCTTCACACCCAGCTCAGTGCTCAATGAGACAACAGAGTTTGAAAAGGCTGGAGTTAAAAGCAAAAGACCTAATAAAACAAATGACAGTAGCCAAACTGCTGTGCACAGAGACCCTGTATTTTCAGAGGTTCTTTGATAGCTCTGCCCTACCCAGAATTTCTCATGCACTATGAATGAGCCAGCTCCTGCTCTAAAAGATCCGTAGATCTCAGCCTCCCTCAGATGCTTGCTAAATTTTTGGCATCCTCTGCTTTTCTCATACATTTCCCTGGCATCTGCCCAAGCTTTCCTGTGACATGTGGTTGGTGCTGTAGGGCAGAGACCCCCTCTTTGCCTGCATCTACTTCTGTCTTCATAGTTTTGTTGGTGGCTGTCAGGTTCCTGCCATCACAGTCTGCATCCATAATAGCAAAATAATATAATAAAAAAATAATAACAACAACAGAGATGTGATGGAGGGTGAAGAGGGGCTGTTAATGAGTAAGCAGACATAACGAGCATAGATCTGCCTTGCTGCTTCAGTAAAACTTGCCCTTTGCGACATAACAATTCTGTATTTCGTACTCCCGCTGCACTGCATCTGGTGTGAGATTTATATTCAAAATAAGAAGGATCCAGCCACAGCCTGCTTGTAATAAGCTACTGAGAAGCTTCAGAAACCCCATTAATCATTGGACCTTTGTTGCATGTCTGCAGTGTCCTGATGACTCGTGCCTCACCTGTGGTATCTTCACTTGCTGTCACCCTCCCACTACAGTGAGGAAGGGGACTGAAATAACCAATAGTCCCATTGTGACAAACGGAGGGATAGAAAATCCCTTAAAACAAGGCTAAATATCCGTGTGAGCACCGTCTACCTCTGCACTGTTGCCGAGACCCGCTGTGTGAATACTAGACAGCCCCACCCGAGCTGGGAAAGAAGGGTTTGGGGCTTTTAATGAGTGTCATGGCCATTCCTACACGGGCAAACCCAACGCTTTCCCTACTTTGTGGCGAGCCCATTGTGTGTCTGCGTGGCACGGAGTCTTTTCCAGTGCATAATGGTATCCCTAAGTGGATGCCTGGTTGTTGTTCGTAAATTAAGCGTCTTTTGTTTTTCCACCGGGAATCTTGGAGTGTCGCACTGATTGTCTGTTATCTGTCAAGGCATCAGTCAGCAACCCAGCAACTCTCTGCTGGAGACTGGCCTGCTTTTACAATTAGCAATAAAAAGCTTTTGTCGCTGCACAATGATGCTTCTGAGGTCTGGTGCAGGGTTTTAGGAGGGTTTTCTTACTCAACAATAAAATAAAAAGTATACATATTCTGTTTGCTTTAACAGTGAGCTGGAAAAGAAAATATTTAGCTCGAAGAAGAAACACTTCTACATGCTAGAGTAATTATACTGACGCATATGAATAAGGTTTCTCATTTTCTACATTTTCATGCATTGCCTCGTCATCTATAGTAAATTTAATGTGAAATGTTGTGAAGGGCACTCCTACAAAATACGTGAAAAACTGAAATTGTAATTTACACCATGTTTAAAAGAAACTTTACCAGAACAAGATCAGCTTCCCTTCACTGTTTTATTTACATAAACAACTCTTTCAGAAAAAAATCAAGCACTTAAATAGACAAGCTGGATGCAATTAGGGTCACTTGATCCTTCTCCTAAGCAATATTAAAGCCCACACATACTAATCATGAATCAGTCAAGGGATAGCAATGTTAATCCTAATTATGTATAGCTTATTTGAGTACATTAAAAATACAATTTAAGGCTACATCTGTCAGGACAGTTCTAGGTACATTACTAGCTCATGTGCAGCATTAAGCCTTCTCTTTTCTATCAGCTGTGGTCACAGGATCTTGTATGTGTCAAACTATAGGTTATGCAGACTGTAATTCTGTCTTTAAAGAGCCTTTTATTTTGTGAAGGCTTAAATTTGTATTAGATGTCTGGGGCTGAGGAGGGATTTGACAAAGAGTAGTAGACTTCATTTTCTTGTCCTCTCAATGCATTATATTTGTGCCGTGAAAAAAGTGTGAGTAGGGTGTGTGTACTGGCAGCATAAATAATGGGAAAAAATAAAAAGAACAAGACTGAGGAGAAGCAACAGGAAAATTTAATGAAGATATTGATAGTATATTGCACCTTGTATAAAAGGATAAATGGTAGGAAGATGGAATCTAGAAAAGGAAAGACACTGTTTAATTTAGAAAATGCTACAAGGTAGAACTTGTGAAAATAAAAGAACGATCATGCCTTTTTTTCTTTTTATTTTTTTTTTTTTACTTTTGTAATCACCTACAAAAGGAATAGCTACAAAAAAATATACATAAAACAGTCCTTGAAAGTCTGGTTCAGGTTTGTACATCATCTACGAGACTGGTGTACTGGTATAAACTCTACTGACTGAGACCAATAAAAAAATCAGGGGAGTATTGCACAGAAATATAGTTTACTCAGGAATTTTAAAAATGTTATACATACAACCTGCAAAGTTCTCAAGACATCTATCCCTTTTAACGGGTTCCAAATTCTATCAAAAATCTGTTGTAGTCTGCGTGATGGTAATAGAAACTCAAGTGAGCAAAAGAAGTGCAAGAATGCACTGCAGTTATTCAAATATAAAACACTCTGTCAGGATTAATGAGTTCCCAACAAATGCAGCAGCTGCAGTTTTTAAATCAGCTTGACATGAAAAAAGGTTTTATTAAACACGGAAAGTCTACTCTAGACAATATACAGCTCTTTCTGGGCAAGAGCCATCACTCATTTTTAGCTTAGAACAGTTATATGTACATACATATACAGACACGTGTATGAGGCCTGCATTTTAACACTTGCTGTTCATTGACCCCCCTCCCAAAATTTGTATGAGACCATTCATAGTTTTCAATGTATTTGTATATGTAAGGCAAGTTTACAGACACAAACTAAATTTTGTTTATTTACACAAAGTTTGTTTTCCCCATGTAGTGGACATGGGGCAGGAATCATTTGATGTAATTATGAAGGAAAATAGAATGTTTAGAGCATTCAGACTGTACATAACAAAATCTTTGTTTCAGTGAAGCTGCATATGAATTGTGTTTAATTTACTACGTTTTGCCTCTACTATTTGAATATATAAGTGATGTAAATAAGATTTTTTCTACATAGTGTCTAGTAAGTCTTACATTGTATGTGATATTAATAGTCAGATTTCCCATAAAATGTACTCCCTGAAGAATATCCTTTGTAATTACATTACAGTAAAACTTACCTAAGCCAAGAATTCTATCATAAAATTAATTTCCAGCTTGAAAAGAAAGCACTTGATCTGCCTCAGGAAAAGATATGCAAAGAACCCTAACTAAGCCAGTATCAGTATGCCAGTTTTGGGGAGCAGAGGATTTGGCCTCTGAGAGTTAATGATTAAAAGGAAGCAGCAAATCCTCCTCAGCTCTGCCATGAAAATAGGCCTGACGTATGCAATCCATACCTGTGACCAGCTTCACCTGTTTCCTCACCAGTACTTACATATCCCTACCCATTTCTTTTCATTTGTCCAAGATTCACATTCCCCCTCCCTGACCCATCACGGACATGCATTTCTATATGGGAAAACATTTTTGTGTGCTGCAAGTGTGCCTGAAGCAGCTTGGGGTTCACCACTACTGCCAGCTAAGTGCTGCTGGGAAGCTGCTCTGCAAACTGGCCTCTTTCACTCGCCCCACTGAAGATCTCCAGGACCTCACTCAGCAGAGTGGCTCACCTGGCCTTCAGCCCTCCCTTTCATGGGTATAGGATGCAGCAGTGCAGTCCCCCTTTTTACAAAGCTTGCTTTTCACACTGCGTGGCAAGGGCACGTCCACTTCAATTTCCATGTGCTTTGACAGTAAATACACCAAGGTCTACTTTTTCTACAAACAGTGTGGACCCTCTGGGCAGAAGCTGCAAAATCAGGGAGGCTGTCAGCAATTTTAGACTTACTTTCCACGTCTCGGTGCAAAAGTTAGATGATTGTTTCAGGAGCTTCAGGATGCCTGCAAGTGGAGGCCGATTATATTGATAACAAGTGCTGATGAAGCAGAGATGCAATGGCCAGGCTCTTTACCTTGTATCGAGCAGCTTTAAGGTAATTTAGTAATGGTGTGGAGGTGTAACTCTGCCAGGGCTGACTTTGCAGCTGGGATTGCCCATGCATTTTTTACAAAGAAGAACTACCTGAGGCTTCTGGTAAATTATTAACTCATAAACGAAAAGCAGTTTTTGAAGTAGGAAGGGATGATGTTGTCACACCTTTTGAGGGGAAGCCATTAGGCAGTTGAAAGAAAGTAGGAAAGGGCCAGAAAAGCAGATTTTTTAGTTCTGACCTAGCCTATTAAGAGATCATTGTGCTTGTTAAACTACACAGGACACCTGAATTTAGAATCAACTACTTCAGCTGATGAATATGATATTAAGTTCACAGTCCTCTCTTTTTTTGTTCTTCATTTTTTCTTTCTTTTTAATCTAGTGTAGCAAGACATCTGTGTTAGGTTGTCCTGAGGGTCACAGGAGACTATGTCTAAATTTTATCTTTCATAAATTCCTCTCCCAGATCAATCAGATGTTTTTCTTCTGTAAACAAATAACCTCACTTATTTTCCATTTCCTGGTTGTAGTCCTCCTTCTGAAATTCTACTGTCTTAAAGTTACCCCTGAAGCCAGAGTTTTAGAGAAACTACACAAGGCTGCTCTGATTTGCCAGTGAAATACTGGCTGTGAAGAAGTATTGTCTCAGAAATATGTAGAATGGGTGAGGTTGCTGCTGCTGGGTCTCAGCCCTTCCATGGACTGCCTTTTTTCAATCCAGTCCTGAAATAAATTAAGCTATGAGGTTTCCTTGATCAAATATGTCCCATGGTGTTTCTGTGCTGTTTCTTCTGGCTCCTCCTGTCCAGCCACATTCTGCTCCAGAGGGTACTCAACCCCAGGCCAAAGACCAATCATTATTTGTTTCAGTTATTTTAATTCACTGAACCAGTCTGTTCTTGGCCAAGGTGAGCACTGTCACTCCCGGGTGCTCGGATCTTCTGGAGAGCTTCTCCTCCCTTCTCTGAGCTGAAAGTACTTTCTGTCATTGATGTCCTGAAGAAATTTAGCTAAAGTAAGTGCATTACAACAGAAATTCTGTTTTGATTAGCTGGCATTTTCCAGGGGAAAAAAAATGTATCATGGTCACTTATGGGGAGAAGAGAACCTGATAAATGCAAGTATAGGCCAAGCTACTATAGTAGTGCATTTCTCTGCTCTTCCTTAGCATTTGTACCATCCCTTGACCCTGACTGCAGAATTTAGGCTGTGCTGGGATCCATTACTTTATCTGGTGCATAAAACTCTTTTATCTGGTTTGAACATAGTTTTTTTGCTTAAGGCACTAATTGGATTTGGACAGATGATTCTTTTGACGGTACTTAAATTGAGTAGACTCCGTTGCTTTTCAGATGGTTTGGTCACTCCAAGGAAGTGTATTTCCCAACAGTACTGTGCTTCCCTTGCATCCTGCCTCATTAATGGAGTGGTCTGTGGGTTTTGAAAGGCTTCTACACTGAGGAAGACCTACAATTAAAATGTCTGATTTTTTGCTTATTTTCAATAATGCTTCCCAAGGTGACCTAGATACATGCAAGTACTTCAGCCATCACTGACCATGGATGGCTCATCTTCCTCCTTGGGAGTATTTAGAGGCTCAGGGCACAAGAAAACAATGAAGCAATTGTAATTTATAGCAGAAGATAATGTCCCTGGTATATCCTATGAGACTGTAGCCTGTTATTAAGATATTACAAAGATGAGATATGTTCTTGATATATTCAGACTACCTTCAGTAATAGTTTCAGAACCTGAAAAGTCTGTGAACTGCAGCCAGAGAGCTTGCTGGGAGGGAGCATAGCATCTTTGGTATGTGGAGACATTTCTTTATTTTGGGGAATTTATGTGTTTAATATTTACTTATTTTCCTGGGTTTTTGTTTGTTTTTTTCTTTCTGCTGCTAATGTTTAGTGAGTGGAAATGGAAGTTGCCTCCTTGATTTAAACAACTGTGATACTAGTTCTCTACATCTCAAATCAACCTACCAGACCAGTGTGAGACTGAATATATAAACTGGATAACTTATCTCTCCTATAACACTACAGCTTGTAAAGAAATAATATTATTTCTTATATTTTTCTCTCTCTGTTCAGAGAAGATGCAGAGGAGCAAAGACTGGACAGTGTAAGGCCTCATGATAATAAAAATGTCTGTGTGTAATTTGAAGTTATTTATAGAGTGATGTCCCAGGAGCACAGGAGTGGGGAAATATTCACTGGATTCAAAGTCCAACTCCTGGCTATTGCAACTATATCATGATATCACCATATCCCCAAGTGCTGTGTTTCCCCTGCTTCTGTTCCCCCTGGGTACCTCCTTATCACTACTTACCTGGTTTGCACATACATGTTCTTGTGTCAATATTGCCCTTTTGTTTAAAGGATTAGAGGGATTATATCTAGGATTTGGTCTGTCTCTCAGGTTTCTTTGAAAAAAAAAAAAAAGATAACTGTGAAGGTCTTATTAAAAATAGCCTGGATCAATTGCATTGTTATCTTCTAAAGCACACACGGAAAGAGTTTTTTCCTGAATCAATGATAAACTCATATATGGCTACAAAAGTGTTTTTAAGATCCCATTTGTGGTCAGGTCAGATTATACCCTACATGCTAAGTTAATATTTTATATAAACCTGTGTGTGCTTTTTTTCTCTCTTCCTCCCCTTCTTTCTCTTCCTCTCTTTCAAAGCAAGTCAATAACAAGGAGAGGAGAAAGGGCTTTAAGACATTTTCCTTATACACCCCATGCTGCTGAGCAGCAGAAAGTTTACAGGACGGGCTCAGGTTTCCTGACACCACCAAATGGATGCCTTTTGTTGCTGGGGCTGTGTGAGGCAGCCACGATTTGCTCTTGCATCATCCCTTGTCATCATTGCATTTACATCAGTGAGCCAAGCAGGGCCAGGGTGCTGGCTCAGGCAGTGGCATGTGCTTATCAGGCTTCCCAGCTAGGCTTGGGCTCCTGCTGATCAGCCTATGGGATGGACACACTTTAGGGAGGCAGAATGGCCCAGAGTCTGTTCCAAATAGAAAATTTAGACCTGGAAAACCTTTTAAGAGTAGAAGAGTTTAGCCATGTGGCCCCAAGCCCTGTGCCCTTTTTCTGGTCTGTTTAATTCACCTTTGAACTATAGGGTACTACATTCAACTAAGTCAACATTTGTTCCATCAGCTAAAAAAGTAATTCTTTTCTCATTTATGGCCAAAGTTTTGAAAACAGCTGTCTGATCCCACAGCTGCACCTGTGAATGTTAGCAATGTGCTTAGTGCTTGGAGACATGACTTTTGCAGCCATCTGAGTTTTGGAAAGCATGAAACTGCCCTGAAAGGTTAATTTGTGGTTACCACTGTCTAATTGCAGGCACAGATATGAAACACCAATTTGCAAAACTATGTGCAGAGGTCAGTCTGGAGTGTGCTGTCTTCTTTTTCTACACATCACTGCAAAAGCCCAAAGAAGGCCATGTTACAGTGCTGAAGGGGCAACAGTGAGTAGATAGGTCAGAGGCAAATTTAAAACAACAGTGATTTGTTAACATCCTAAGCCAAAATTATTTTCACATCACTGCAAAGAGCATAAAATCACCCTTCATTCTTCTCTGTCTGCATAATAACACTCATGCTCTTTTAAAGTATATATATAATAAGAGAAACTCATCTGAAAAATGACTGCAATTTGTTGGCTCTGTTCTTCTGTTCCACTTTATTTAGAACCACTCAAAGCTTATAAAATTGTGGCTGAAACCCTCAGTTGGATGCTCATTGTATCACATAATTCATGCACATGAATTTTCAGTACACAGACATAGTGGTATAGATTTTAGCTGCTTTATATTCTCATCTTCTCCCATTGATCCCTTCACACTGCTGAATTTTGCTGTTAGTTGCACACAATGATAACTTGTGCTTGTTCTAGTGAAATCAGTCATTCTAACATTTCAACAGTTTTCCCTCAGCTGCAACAAGATAGATCTTTATTTGAGAGATTAATCTTTTTTAAAACTTTCAGCAGCAAAGTTCTTTAATACTTCACATTTAGAGAGTAGTCAAGGTAATCTAGAAGTTCACAAACTCACGTTGTAACCTACCTGTCTGAAATTCTATTGCTGGTCTGTTTCAAATCAGAAGTGCATCTGAAAGCCTTTCAAAGGTTTCTGTGCAACATTTCAATTTTGGGGGAGGTATTGTCCTTCCTGTTTTAGAAAGATAATCCCCTGGGTATTTGGATAGCAGAAGTTTCACTGTGTCCCCACTACAGAATAGATCAATACTGCGGAGTTGCACTCATATAGCTCCAGGCCTAGGTTTAATAATCTGTAATTCAACTGGGATGTGACCCTCACCTGCATCCTAACAGGACCTCTACAGATTCAGGGTTACAGAGACCCCCATCTCCCAGAAAAGGTTCCTTATAAATACAACTTTTGTGTTGTATTTAAGATCAGGGCTGTGGTTACAGACTGAGAGTAACAAGACATGGAGAAGGATGCGAGGGTCAGCCCAGGCTGTGGCAGGAGGCACTTCCATTTGTGCATAACTAGCGATAAGGTTGGCTAGAGATGGACAGAATATCAAAGCAGAGCTTAGTGTATTTGGTAATCCACAAACTGATCTCCTATTTGTCATCAAAATGGAAAACATGTGAGTATCATGGGAGCAGACCTTTGAGTTAGAATGACAACAGAGCAGTGTTGGCTGAGAAAAAAAACGCAGGCAGGAATGAAGTTGTGCCGTTGCTCAGCTCAGAAACTCATGGTGACTGCTCAGCTTGCTGGCAACAGAGAACAGCTCAGAGGCTGGGAAACACCTGAAGATCCTGTTCTTCCCTGTCCCTTCACTTCAGATCCCTGTCCTTCCTGCCTGAGTGAGGGCTTGAGCCAGTGCCCTGCAGAACACAGAGCAAAGCAGCAGAGGGCTGGTGCAGAAATCCACGCTCCCCGTTCTTCATCCTTTGCCAGCAAGATGCCAAGGACCCAAATCACTCAATGACCATCTAAAAGTCAGTGTGTAAAATGAGTATGGTTTTTTAACTGCAATTTTCAGGTAGACATATATTAATGTAGATTTTATATTCAAGACTGTTCACGATTGAATTTCCATACCGAGAAATTCTCACTGTGGATTGCCTGCAGCATTACTCAATTCCTACCAGCTCAGCCACACTGCAGGATTCAGAATCAAAAGCACAGCTGTAGAAATGGCTATCACTGACTGCTGGAAAGCAATCCATTTACAGACTACCAGTGAGAAAACTAAAGTAAAAACTCATAATTTCTGGTGAGGGGAATGTGCTTTACAGCAATTTAAAAGAGCCCCAGTTAATGCTGTTGCTGGGGAAGGCAGCAAGATCATTGACTCTGCATTGTTTAGCATGGCTTGGGCTTGGGACCCTATGCATGTTCTACCCACCTTAATTTAAAAAAAAAAGTGAGAAGTGATGAGTATTCCTGCTAATCCCATCCTGCAAAGAGGTTTATGGGCTGCAGTCAATGGTGCAGATAACAGCAAGGACTGGAATTTCAAAGGGCAATGAAAGGTGAGAAGGCACCTCCTAGACATCTCTTTCTCAACCCAGGAATTAGCCTTTGGGCTATGGCTGATACACAATTTGGAGAAGTATCAGTCTTCTTCATATTGATTCTCTGATTATCAGAATAGCCAAAATATGTTTCAGTTTTAAGGGAGATAAAAAAGCTGAGACAAAGGAAAACTATAGCAGGATCAATTTAAAAAGTGAAGTTTTATTACCACTAAAACAAAACCTATAAACAGGTTGTAAACAAAATCGCTATTTGTTTTTTCCGCGAGATATATTCCCCCAGCAAGAGAATCTGAACCAGTCCATTCAAAATCTCATTCGTGAAAAAGTAGAGGGGTGCTGGGTGGCACCACTACTGTGTGGTACTAATAGTAAGTATAAACAGAGTCTCAGGAAAAAGACAGTCAACATTTGAAAGATCTCCATTTCAGAAAGGACTCAAATATTTCAGTGTGAGGCATGTCTCCCTCCTATTTTCACTCAAGTAGTGTTTACTTCAGCTAATGGAAACAGTCTAGCTATGCAGCCTTTTCGTATGCAGGGTGTCGAGTGTGCAGAACAACTGGGTCAGGGTGTGCCTCATGCCTTTTCCATGAAGTGTGTCTTTTGTTTATATTGTATTGCCAAATTAGTCAGAGATATTGTGTGAATATGTCTGACACTGATCGGGACAGTCTCCTCCCAGCCTGGTCCTCTGCGATTAAAAGAATTCTCTTAAAGGTCAGGAGTATGACAACAGGGAAGCCTGGAGGCTCAGGGACAGCCCCAGAGATGGATGCTCTCTTCATTCAACACTAACTGAACCATACTGATTTGGGAATCCATGTATAAATATAATAATGTCACTACTGGACAGTGGAGTGCAGGGAGTTGCCTCACCTCTCCAGAGATTGGGAGAGTTGTTTTCACTGATGGTTCATGATGAGGTTTTGGGTGGGAGTGGAGAAGAAGGAATTTCTTATCTGCACCTAAAGAGATAACTTAGATGAAGAAACTGCTTTGCACATCTTCAGTTATTTCCAAGTTATTTTATAATTTATTTTAACAACATCTTCATTGAACGTACACAGTGGCAGTCTCAATATTTGAAAGTATAATGGAACCTCCATTCAGATTGAAAAGGTAGTATTTATTTTCTATAAAAAACTTTGAATAATAACTTACTCTTGTACTACCCTGTAGAATTTGAGGATGGTCTTCCTTCTGGGTAGCCCTTTATGAGCTCCCTGTGTGAACCCTGTGGAGAACTATGCAGAAGAGGATGCTCCAGCCTCACCCAAGCTCCTGACTTGGAGCCTAATCTGGAGCTCTTGGGTATATGCAGCTTTTCCAAATCTCTGAGCAAAAAGCCAGGCATGCAGTCTTCAAGGAGTTAGATAGAGCACACTCCAGTCATACCAAGATATAGATAAAAGACAGACCCACAGACTAGATGTAGTCAGAGGCAGGTTATGCATATCTCCCTATCACCTGCACTGAAAATGAGATAGTGGAATCTCATTATCAGCAAGCATGAGAGAATTTTCCCCACCTAGTTCCAGGACTTAAAATGAGATAAAATGTTGAATCCTTTAAGGGGGAAAAAATTAAAATGAAGGGATAACTTCATCAGCAAAGATAATTAGTAAATAGAGGCATGTGTGCATTCAGCTTTGTGAAGAAATGCTCCCTATAGAATGGTTGTGCAGCTCTCTGGCATATGATGTAGAATACTTTTTGAATACATTTTCTACCTTGTATGGCTGGATGCACCAGATATGAGACCTTGCCTATGAAAGAAACTGACAAATAAACTTATAAATATATTCACTCAAGTCCCAGCAAGCCCTCACATTAGGTCATGCTTGTTCATTGATTCTTGCTTTTAAGATCAGCTAAACCCCTGCTTCCAATTAACTTGGCTATATCACTTCCAGTCCGCTGCTACGTTTGTACCTAGGGCACAGCTGAGAGAGAATCCCTTATTTTGCAGATGGAGAAGAAATGAGGCACCAGAGCATGTCCAGAAGGAGTCTGATAAATATGGGTTCAATTTTTAGCTTTAAATCCTATGGTAATACCTTACCCACTGAATTATCTATTTATTCCTTGATTAAATAAATGGGCATCCAAATACTACTGTTGTTGCTGAAGACTGAAATAATTTCAAGTAATACTCTCCCAGTGTCAGCAAGCTCTCCCAGTGTCTTGTATAAGACTATCCTTCATGTACAAATGTGATTTTTAATGTTAAGAGTCTCTTGTTAATTGAGGTCTGACAAACAGGAATACCTGAGAATGAGAGAAAACAGAAATGAGTATATATTTCTAAGAGAAGAGCACACCTAGTCATGAAAAATTTCATACCTGGTATGAAAGAGCAGGTCCACAGAAGAGATCACTCTAATGCTTTAAATCAGTACTTTGTTGGATCTAGCTTTAGATGTTTGTTCAGATCCTGGGTGATCAACCAACTCCCGAATGTCCCTAAACTCCCAATACTTTCTCCATCAACCTGGACAAGTTGCATTCTGACACTGCCAAGCTGTGCAGAGACCAGACATATGCCTAAAGTCCAGTGGGATGCTCAGACTCTGTTTTTCCCCATCAGTTGCTTGAAGGACACTTCATCTTCTCAGATCACCTCCCTGATAACATGCAACTGCTGTCACTATTTTACCTCCTAACTTAAGGCACCCTCCTGCAACCCAGGAGAGCCTATTTCACCTTGCTCAGAAAGGGGACAGAATGCAGATCTGGTGGGAGAGGTAGCATTTAGGCTACGGGAATCAGACATGAGCTCTTCCTCAGAAGTAAAATCCAGCCTTCAAGAACAATAAATATTAATCAGACCAGAAGACTTCATAGCATGGGGGTTAAAGCACTTGACAACGTGACAAACCAAGTATCTTCCTTCAATCCTGAGTTACACAAACTGAAAACAGATTGAATCAAGAGGACAGAGTATCCAGCATGCAGAAGTGAGGGTACTTCCTGTCAACATGTGAAATCTGGAATCAAGGTCCTAATTCAAAGGCAGTGGAACTGGAAATTCCTGCACATCTCAGGTCTTTGTGAAGTAGAGCCCTCCCTCTGTAAAAGAGATGTCTCTTTTCCCTTTGAATCCTTTATTGGAGCTGTGGGTTGAGGAATCACTGGTGAAAAGAGGTGTCTTGCACATATAGTGTGTGCCCATAACTTGGCACCCACTATCTTCTTGACAAAGATTCCTTTGCCAGTTCTTGCCCTGCTTGCTGGAGCCTCCATGTAGGACTCCCTGCTCTGGTACACAAATCTCTGACAGACCAAGGGGAACAAAGCAGTCAAGCTGCGGCACTCACCAGAAAACAAAACCCAGCAAAATTCTCTCTATTTAGACAAGATACCTATTCAGTCTGCATAAAGCAGACCTGCTCAGCAGATAGGTTGAAGCAGGCTTAGGCAAGTGTATGTGTTGCAATGCCACGTGCACTGTACACAGTCCATCTCTGCCTGCACAGCATATGGGGAAGTACTGGCCTAGGAATTTCCCAAATGTGAGACAGAAAGCATCACAGCATCACACAAGGCTGCGTGACCTGCCTGAAAGTGCAGATCTCTCCAGGTCCAGCTGATTTACCAGCCTTCTTCTCCATGTGGTTATCTGTGCCTGGCAGCACAATGTTTTGTTGCCTTTGTGGCTCTCACTCGTCTGCTTACAGGGATGTGGGGATGCTCCTGCTGTCTCCACGTGGCTGTGCACGGTGGACATCACCTGTCACATGCTGCAGCCCCGTCAAGATGTTTCTATTTATGCACTGGGGATGGGAGGAGCAGGCTGGCATCTATCTTGACAGACAGAGGTGTTAGGCAGAAGAGCTTTTGAAAACTAAGCTCTTTACAAGAAGCAATCTTCCCAGCTTCTTGGCAAACAAGAATGTAAAGAAAGGTTGTAACATTTGTTGCCTAGATTCAGACAGCAACTCCTCTGGTCCCGTGAGCAAGCATCAGGCTCTCTGTGCCAGGGTGTGAGCAGCTGTGCAATGTCTGGCCTTGCACAAGCTCTGACACTGCCAAACTAACACTTGTACAAGGGCTTGGGAGTGACTTTGAGCCTGAAACACAAATTATAAATAAAGTGACTTCAGAGAGACTTCCATCAACTTTCATGTACTGACACCCTGGAGACAAACAAGGAGGGTTTGCCTGCCTTTGCCAGTGATTATAGCCTGGAGTCGATCACTTTTGTCAGTCTTTTTTTTTGTCAGAGGAGACAACAGCCATAGGCCATATTTTTAAAATATCATGTCTCAGTGATGACATTGCCTCAGGCCATCTTTTCCCTGCCCCTGTGTTCCCCCTCTGCCCATTGGGCACAAGAGCTGGCTTTCAGTTCAAAGATTAGCTCAAACTTAGCTTTGGTGAATCAGTGTTTGGTGATTATTTTTTGTAGTCCATCTTTTTAAATACAAAGTTCTGTGATGATGTGTGTGAACCTTCCCTTAGAGCCTTAACCTCAGACACCTCTTTGGGATGCTCAGGTGGGCATCTGGCATGTTTCTGTCCTTCTGACTGAGGTTAGCTTTCTTCAAGCCAGTTCTTAAGTTAGTCCTCAGAGACAAATGTGAGGAATAAAAGAAGAAAAGAAAAAAAGCCTCTCAAGATTTAATCATCCCCAAGGGTGAAGCAGTGTGCAATTGGTAAGAAAGGTCACTGAGGGTCAAGAGGATTTGGGGAGGAAAGTGCCTTTCATGAGGAATTGCAAATGTTTACTTTAAGCAAGTATTTAAAAAGTCAAGATCCTGAAAGAAGCCATATGTTTTGATTTTGAGACCAATTAGTCTGCCTCATCTGCAGTTCATTCTGTGGACTTTTGGCCTTTCACTTCTTCTGAAGGCAAGGAGGCTAATGTGTGAGCACAACTGATAGGCAAGGGAAAGTTGGGGCAGCTGCCTGAAATGGTTTTAAGAGATGCACTTGAGAATGCTTTTCAGAAAGGACACAAAGATTAACTGGGAAAAGGAAAGAGGAATTTGTGGCCCTTCGGTGAAGGAGACCTCTGGCATTCACACACCTCAGCACTGATCTGTTTGTGTTTTTCAATGCACTTTGATAATGAGAGTCTTTAAGAATTCATTAGGGCTTTGTTTGCATCTGTTTGCATATATAATCACTCTCTTTTCTCTATTTCTGCCTTTTCACAAGGATTATTTGACTTTTTTCAACTTCAGGAAGGTGTTTTTTGACAAGCAGAATGCCAAGAGAAAATGAAAACAAGTGATGAATAACAGATGTCACTCTATGAAGTCCACTAGCAGCATTATATTTGATATGTGGCCCCTATTGGAACATGTGGCCTCTGAAAACAACTAAAGACAAGATGAAGCCAGCCTGAAACAATTGCCCTCTTCATATATAGATGCTTCTGCTACTCTCTTCACCTGGATCATTGTTTATGTGTACCACAGTCAACACTGAATGCCCTGGGAGCAGGAACCAGGGACAATTGTTGCTCTTAAACAATCCAACAATTGAGATACACAGTATACATCAGATGATTTGTACAGCAGGAGTGGAAAATTCCACAGTACCAAACATTTAAGCACACTGCACCATCACCATTTCTTCAGCAAAAGTATTTAGGATTGAGTAGCAGTCTTGGCTATAAGTCTCTTCAGTCCAGCTATCCAAATTCATCAGAACCCTTTTCATGGACTCAGATGTAACTCAAGGTTGGGAACAGAAGTAAAGTCTTAGTCCCACTCAAATCCACAAAAAAACAGGGTAGAGCATGACCTGGGTTTCACCCAACATCCCACTTCCCTGGCTGCCAGTCTTGTATCATATGTTAGGTTGCACTTTATCACTCAGAAAAATCACCATAGCAAGGACAAAATCCATAACAGATTTTGAAACCCCAGTATTTAAAAGGTTTGCTGATGATGGAGGAAATAAATATGAATCACTCATTTAGAGGAGAAAACATGTGAAATCTCTGTCTTTCCTCTAGTTTGGAATTGAATATCTGAAATCTTACCAAAATTCACAATAAAAAATTAGAATGTGCTTTATTGGCAAATAAAGGATGGTGATTAGTGTGAAACATTTTAATTCCCATGAAGCAGTAGTCCATGTAAACTGCTTGTTTCTTCTCATCTGAATAAAAATGGAAAAAATCCTTGATTTTTCTGTGCCCAGCAAGTATACAAGACCCACCAGCTTCTCCATTGAGAATTATTCTAATTTTTCTTCATCTGAGGAATTCTGAACTCATCAAAGCTTAAAATACCATATGTCTATAAATTACTGCATGAAAGAACTCTTCATGTAAAACTGATATTTATTACCTGTGTAGAGACAGCAAAATGAAACTGAATTAAAGGAACAGTTCAGACTAACATTAAAGAATATAGGATTTCTAGCTGCAGTTCAACCTGACACTATTGAGGACTGAAATGAAATGGAACAAAGTATATATTAAAATTCCATAGAAATTACTGGAATAGTGTAGCATCACCTAGACATAAGTATTTTGTTAAAATAGGGACAGATAGTCTGGGAAGGCAAGGAATCCCCCAAGATCTACTGACAGTGACATATGCTTTTAATTTCAGTATCTATTTCATCTTGGATTCTTCATCTTATACCTCTGAAAGCAATGGAATGTGTGAAACAGGAAAAAAGTTACCATCTCTTTTAGTAAATATAACTTGCTTTGAAATATTTTTTTTTAATGGTTGCTGACTTGGGGCATTCATTCATTAAGGTAAAATTGGGTGAATTATTTCCAGCTTAATTGAAAAATAAAACAATTTATTGCAGAAATCTAATAGGTTCATTTGTAACTCACTTAATAAATTAAGCATGAGAGATTATTTTTCTCCCCAAGTCACTTTACAATATGTTCTGAAGCTTGCCCAGTTCATGAAATTGTATCATAAATCTAGCAACTGTGACTTCAAGGAAGTGTTGTTATATAAGCACTAAATATGATGGTGCTGAATAGTGCGTGACAGCTTCCAAAAGCAAAATACCTAAAGGGCTCATCCATTTGCCCTGGTTTCTGAGGAGACCTGATGAAGTTCATGAATGGAACATTGTATTTTGAACAACTTTTGTTAAACCAGGTGCTTACTAACTTGGTTTGAAGCATTTGGAAGATGTTTGCAAATGCCTGGACTTAGTTTCATAATATTTCTGGGCATTGTGGGTTCAGTCCTGCAAATTGCACAGAGCAGATCTCAGTAGTCTTCCACAGCCAGAAGCAGTTTTCCCATGCTGAGGTCCTGCTCTGTAATGGTTCCAAAGGGACCAACAACCCTCATACAAGGGTATTAAATAGGCAGTTAGAACTGTGAGGTGCTATGCTAAAAAAAAAAACAACAAACAAAAACAAAAACAAACTACAGGAGAACAAAAATGGAAAGCATTGGCTAAGTAAAAAAAAATACAGGTGTATTATTTAATATCAAATAATATGAATTGCAATGTCTACAAAATCCTTGGGGCTTGAAATGTGATCACTGATCTGGCTGTAAACTGAAATGGTTTATCACGAGCCTTTCTGTTGTTCATGGCAGGAGGATAGACCAGAGAGCAGCCAAGTGTGCTTCTGTGCCTGCAGCCACTTCTTTGTCTCCCTTTCACAAGCATGGGCAAGGGCAGGAGCGTTGTGTCTGCCTCCTGCAGCAGCTGAGTGGTGAGTGCCCAAGGGGCACCGCCTGGAACGCGCCGACAGAGCAACACCACCTCGCACAGACTGTGCTCATCAATCCAGGCTGCTGGATGGGTGCTAGCCATGACAGACAGATGTCAAGGAATCTGGCAGATCATCCCACTGGAAGAGCAGTGGGTTTTCTCTGAGCATAGGTGGTAGCTGGTACAGCTTAGGAATAGCAGCACACTTCATCAGTGACCAAAGCTGGTTGCCTAAGGTGAGCAGCAAGGATCCCAAGTGTCAAGTGCTTGCTGCTTCCCATCCAGTCTGTCTTTGCTGTAACCATCTGCAGTAGGAAAGGAGTCCAGATCAGCAAAATCATTCTGGTCACTGTGACCAGGATGCTGGAGCATCCAGTGTGCCATAGCCCAGCAAGTACTTTTGTCGCTCATCTGCCCTGAAGCATCCAATTTGGATTGAAATTAATAATGCTGTAACTCATAGAGTACTCTTCTGACCCATAGCTCAGAGTGCTTTACAGGGACAGCAGTGTCATCCCATTTTACTGAATGACTCATGTAAGGTATGAGGAGCTGAAATGACCTGTTCCCATCACTGGGAGGAAGGAAACCAACCCTTCACTTGAGCTGTAAGCCGTTCATTTCTCCCAAAGACCCCACAACCCAAGCTGTACTTCTCATAGCACCAAACTGCTCAGATTCTATGCATGAAGCAGTAAAGCCCATAAAATAAATGAAAGCTAATATGACTACTTCACTAATGACTGTTGTTATTGCTGATGAGTTACAGACACTCTCTGAAAGGGCTAAAAGAAGAGACAAGTTTCAGCACACACTCCTCATGTCTTGGCATACATGTGATATGCAGTATGTTGGATTCATTGCATGCTGCTTTTCTTTGAATTGTAGTAGCATCCTTGTCCACAACCTTAAGACATTATACACAAATAATCTTTGGAGAACATAGAACATAAATGTTTTGCTCTTGGTTTTGAATCTGTCCCGGTACTTAGATATACAATTATGATGATTCCATCTTTCAAATTTCCCTTACTTTCCTACTTGCCACTACGACCTTCATCTGCCTCTTCTCCTACATAGCTCCAGTAAATTCAGCAGTGGTTTTACACCAGCCTCTTTTCCTCTAGTGAATATGATAAGGTGCAGGGCTACTCTTGCTTCTCCACCCCTCGGTGCATGGACTTGCCCATCATGGTCATGTTACTACCGAGAGCCTCTATTTTCTTCCCCAGTCACCTCTGTATGATGGACCTGTTTTCCTTGCTTTTCCCAGCTGAAGAAAGATCAACTGCTCTACTGGTAAATCTGTCTCACTGCTTCTGCTCACGACCCTCCCTCAGACACTGAGACATGCCAGGCACTTCATTTTTTCCCCCCACTCTTCCGTTAACCACATTTTCCCCACCCCGGTGTTATTTATACAATAAACTTGCAGCCGAGGGTTTCCTAGGCAACACACATGCCTTCCTGCTATCTATTTTACAACAGGCTTGAATTGTCTGGCAATAGCTTAGAGGCAGCAATTTAACACAGCTGGTGGCACAATACTTCTATTCTGAGTAAACGTTTCCTCACCAGCGGTAACTCCTGGGCTGGTAACTGAGCTTTCATTCATCCGTAAGGGCTAGTCAAGGAACATATTACTTTGTGAAAACAGAAGTAAAGTGAAAGCATGGTGGGAGCAGCCAGAACAAAGCATCCCAGGAGCTGCACTTATTTTATACTGCAAACTAATCACTTACTGAACAGCAATAACTGAGGTACCTAAGTTTATTTCTTTTCATGAATGAAAGAAGACTTTGTGCTAACTCAGCTTGAACAAGGGCATGATAGGTCTCTACTAGGTACTTATGCTACAACATCTTCAATAGTTGTAGTTGTTTTATGTCTTACCTTTTTTTTTTTTTCCCTCCCTATACCTTTGTTCATAAGCAAAGCAAGGTTGGTAAAGGCAAATCATATTTTTCTTAAGCTGTTTAACATACTAGATACAATAGAGAACTCTTGTGCACATCGGAGCAAGCAGATGAGAGAAATACATTGCCAGAGACCTTCTTTGGCCTCTAGTCAGTCTCTGGAATAGACATCACAGAAGTCTGAATAGGAGTGTCCATTTTATTTGCCTTCTAAACTCTGAATCAGGGAATGAATTGAGGTTTGGGGGTTCATGGATCCAGGTACAAGCTATATATTCTATATTCCAGTACCTCAGAGTAATCCTTCCCTAAAATGGGAGATTTTGACTATAAAAAAGTCATACATCTTCACCATGCCCCTGAATGAGGTAATTTCCCATTTTTGCCTCAATTTCTCTTGACATTCTATTGACCAGCTCTGAAAGAGATAAGGAAGCTTTATTGTACTGCTAGTGCTGCATTTGCAATAACTGCTTTAACAAATGTAGATTCTTCCTCTAACAAATTGTCTGAAAACAACCTCTATTGCTTGTGTGTGGAAATCTAAAAAACATTATTTGAGTACCTTTCCATGCAGAGCAAGTTCAGCCAATAATTTTGCAAGCAAGCTTGTGATTTTTGCAAGTGATTTTTGCTGTCGTCCAGCATCCAGTGCTGCTCTGCAGTTGAAGCTGAGTAAATATTGCCTTCAAACTTGGGGTGTTCTGGGACTGAGCACCTCTAGCCATACTCAGCTAACATGCCAAGGTGAAGCCTGCATGGAGCAAGCTGATATTTGGGGACAAAGTACCAAGAGCTTTTATAAATTAAATATTCCAGCTAGTCTATTTCTGTCAAGTGTGCCTACACAAGTGCTTGCAACACTTCTAACAGTCCTGGGAGGTCTGGGAGGATGTGGTCACATTTTTCATGGCAGATATATCCTTGCTTATCTGTTATCAAGACTCCTAGTGCTGTGAAACGAGCTTCTACTTGCTTTCTTGAATAAAGTCCTGGCACTAAACCCCTGAAGAAGTACTTAGTACTGTATTTTTCTTAATGACTGTTGTAGCAAACATAACCTATTCCTATTAGTGAACAGGGAAAAAAAAGTTGTTGCAAGTACCATTAATACTGATTCACTTACTTTTAAAAATATTCTCCAACAGGCAGATTTTGATTTCTGAATGCCAAGTATTCTCACCAAAACCAATTCTACAGCAAGGTCTAATGCAGCACACAGCAGAGGAACATGTCTAAATACCTTACTGAGAAAAAATCACCTCTGTATTCTTAAATCTAAAATTAACTGTAAACCAAACTATAACATTATTTAATAATATAATAGATCCAAATAATGACTGAAAATATGAAAGAAAAAGTGGGTTTTTTTCCAGTAAACACTTTTTGGAAATATTGAAATTATATTGTCTGCCCACCTTGACAAGAGCAGCGCATGGTGATTTATTGGGAGCAGTTAAAGCCCATGATTTTTATTTTGTTTGTCTCCAGACTAATAGGAAATTCAAATAGAGGTATATTTACTTAAGGGACAGGTATGCTTTCTAGCATATTCAGCTGGGCAGGTTTTCTCCCACTTAAAATTATAAATCTGATGGATGATACAGTCAACTCTCACTGGTATCAAACCCCACTCACAAGCAACAGATGTTCTGATCTGAGCTCCAAAGGTGGGACTCTAATAGTTTGCAGATGAGCTTTTGTGCTGGAAAGGAGATTGATAAAAACAAGAGCAGAATATTAATAAGAAGAACTAGTGCAGTACTTCCAGAACTTGGATCTGCATGAAAGCAGGAAAACCATTCTCTTCAGCTGAGTTGGTTCAAAAAGTCATACCTTACAGATTTTTGGCTTTTAAATCAGAAAAAAGTATTGCTTGTTAGGAAATGGAGAACATGCAACTATTTGAAGATCTTCTTGTCTCAGGGCAGTTGGGTTTAAGAATGTACAGTAAATCTGCAGCAGTAGAAGTTCGTTCACATCAGGGAATTTTGCCATTATCAGGAACTAGAAGAAAGGATTCTCAGACACATTTCTCTCCTGTCATCCCTTTGAGTCTTTTCAGGCAGAGCTAAAAGCTTCAAGAAAGGCTTTCATTTGAAAAGGGTGGAAATGAGAGGAGGAGAGACGGCATCTTATGTGTGTGTGTGTGTGTGTGTGTGTGTGTGTGTGTATGTGTGTAAAAATGGAGCCGTTCTTTCTCTGCAGTTGAACCAACCAGCGAACACTTACAATGCCCAGGAAATCAACCCAGGAGTGGTAAAGGCACCCCTCCACCTACATGTACTGCAGCACTCCATTCTGCTCAGACTTTACTACTTACAGCTACGTGATCTTTCAAGGGCTGTTTTCTTAGGGGGACTTGGGCTATGCCTATACTAGTAAATTAAACAGTGCAAGGGAACATTCCTGAGCAGTGTAATTCAACAGTTCATTGTTAAATTGCTAGAGCAGTCCTCAGGGCTTTGTGTAAAATGAAAAGAGCAATAGGACTCTATTTTCAGTGCTTCTTAGAACAAATCAGAGAGGCTACCCAGTGTTCAATGTGTACAGCAGCTAGGCAAAAATCACCTGGCCAATTTGGCTGTTCACTCAGCCCTACAAGCATCCTCTTTTCTCTGGGCAAGAGACGCACATGAAGAGGACACCTTTCTCTGTCAGCAGTAACACTGTGAAGGACTGGCATAGTTTTGATGTTTCAAAGGGTTAGTGATGAATGCTAAAACACTTCACGTTCACTCTCAACAGGCCAGGTGCTTAGACAGTGTAAAGATAAATTACTTACTTGTCTTCTAAGTACACCGAATCTCTCAGGATTAAAAAGTGTGATATGTAAGTACTGATTTTAGCACTTTGTTCAAAAATGATCTTGTGAACAATCCTCATTAGAGGCAAAAGATGAAACTGGGTCACTGTGAGCTGTGTGTAGGTTTAATTCCCCCTCATTACAGTTTCTGCCACAGAAACTACTCTAGAATGAGCAATGGAGCAAGTGCTTCATGCCAGCCCTTTACCCCAGTACCTTCATTTCTGACAATGAAACTCCGGTGACAAAGAGCTGCTTGCCTCTTTCTTCTCTAAATGTTGCTACTTAAAATGTTCAGTTGAAGTCACAAAAGGCCACAGAGGTTACCTTCCTCTGTAACACCAAGTACAGAACAGATCCATGTTTGTGCACTCAGGAAATTGAGTCTCTTCAAGTACAGTCATGGTTGTTCTTTGTGTGGTTTTACTGCGCATCTGTAGCAGAAAGGAGCCAGTCTGCTTGGACAGTCTGTGTGGACCAAAATCAGGAGGTGCAGGCTTTATCCCTCTCTGTCTGTACGATAAACTGCTCTTTGTTGACAGCACAGAATGGGACTGCAGGTATTCACCTACTCCAGTACAAGAGCTTGACCATATTCTTGTTGCCATCCGTATTCAGAGACACATAACCTCAAGTTTCAGTCTCAGTTTGGAGCTTAAGTGTTCTTTCAACTATGAATAAAATTTCTTACATAAATAAGAGGAGAAAAACATGTGTTTGCACATGTAATAACTGAGTAATAGCAATTCAGTCTTGCAACAGAGCAGCTATCAAATTGACGTGGTTTGCCCATTTTGTTTTCTTATCCTGAGTATGTTTTAATTCGTTTTCTCCCATCAACATCTGACTCACCTTGTTTTTCATAATGAGAAGTCTTGCTTTTACACTAATTGTGAATCATAGACACATTTATATGGTAGACAATAAAAATAAATGCCAGTCCAGCAGTCAGCAGACGGTTCTTCATGCACCATCCACATCAAGTACTGGTAAAAAGCTGTCAGCTATCAAATAAGTTGTTTAGAAATCAATATTCCTTTGAATCAAAAGGAACAGGCACACTATTTTCTAGCATCTTGTCAGCAGACTGTGAAGGTAAATAGATTCAAAATATAAAAAATGTGTGATAGTCACCCAGAAAATAAACATTGTGATAGCAAAAGGAATAATTAAGCACTATCAACTAATGGCCAGTGCACATGATAAAGAGTGTTCAAGGCATGTATCAATTACCTTCTTCCATGAGGCCAGCTGCAGATTTAAAGTCTGCATTGCAGAGGTTTTGGGTGCTTTTCTTTCCATAACATTTTTCTTGCAGTGAATTTTGTCTGAGGTCTGAGAAATGTTTCCTGGTTTATGATCAAAGTCTTTCAAGCTTTCCCAGAGTTGTATGTTAGAGCAGTACAGTAAGTTATCCCTCATGTTTTTGCCTGTGGAAAATATGAAAGAGAATTCTCATAGGGAACAATGAATGAAATGGAGCCAAATACACCTGGCTGAAATTTACAGAGCATGGTGATGTATTTTCAAAGTCAAATCTCATATATTAGATCAGTGATTATATTAGATCAGTGACAGGCTGATTCCCTCAGGACTGAACAAACATATTTAGCAAAAGGCAAAGGTTCATTGCAAGGAACATGTTTCCCTACAGGCCTCCTCACTAAGTGTAGGAGTGCTGTCCAGTACCACTGACAGTAAGGAAAAGCCAGCCTACAGTCCAGGTTTACCCACCCCAGTTCTGACCTGGCAGAGACACAAGCCTGCAGTCAGAAAGCAGATGCCTGGTCCCTGCCCATGTCACCTCGTCACCTCATCACTTGTGCTCAGATGGCACAACTCTGTTTTTCCAGGCCACAGCTTCATTTCTAGTTGTCATTGGGTAGATGTGCTTCTTCAATAGCAGAAAAGAACAAAACCTCTGCAAAATCCAATAGTGTAAGGCAGTTTTATCGTCTGATATTGTGACTTTACTGATCACCTCTTTTTGACACATATCCAAACATCAGAGGATGATCCTGGTTCTCTCATGCTAGTCAGCAGCAGTTCTACCTCTGGAAAAATGAAGGTTTGTCTGTTTTAGACACAACTCCACAGTTCTTGATGCTGAGTACTGAAATATTAACCCATCTTCTTGAGTTACAGATACCAAGGGTTTCTAAGTAGTGTAGTATTCTCAGTTTTTATTAATTTTAAAACAATTCAGTTAAAAAAAAAAAAGGCTCAGTCTCAAGATTTGGTTGGGGTGGGCTGTGTAGAGAGCTTTCCTTATGAGAGATTCTAGACTGATAACCCTAAAAAGTTTTTTTATTCTTCTCTTGCAATGGGAGCTGTGAGGACTCAAATAAGCTGTGGTCAGGTACTGGTACAATGCAGCCTTGTTCTGTGAGAGCTGATCCTGGAGACAAAGGATAAGCTGTGTCACACCAGCTGGAGAGCTTGCAAAGATTACAGTCACCCTCAGGCCACTTCATACCCATTTGGTATTGCAGCAGTTATGGGATGGGCAGTAGCCACAGACCTGCCCAGTCATCTCCTACACATCCTATAAGAGAGATGGCTGCAGAGGATATAACCAGTTGGTCAGGCATCCCTTCAGGAATGAGGCAGAGCAGAGAGCTGATCAGATGCCCTCTTAGTGAAGTGGTTTAGCCTGAATCCTTCCTCTTTCTCAGAGCTTGTGGCTGGAGGCTCTTAAGATTCTTTACAAATGCTCACCCTCTTTGGCTCATCCCTGTGCATGGGGCTTCGACTTTGCTGCTGGGCCTGAGACAAGTTTTCCAAGACCCAGGCAGATTATTTTGATGTGTTTCTCCCTTGTCTTGCATGTGTGCAGTGGGGATAATTTTGGCTCCCAGGTTACACTGTGGGGCAAAAATACCTGAAGTTAGTGATGTGTTTGGAGAAGGTACATCTGCAGGATAGAAAGCAGACACTTGGATCAGTTTAGCAATAAAGGGAGGAAGTGTAAACTAAGCAAGATAATGCTGGAATTGAAAATCCTCCCAACTGGCAGACTTCCTTGCTCTCAAGTACTCTTTGAATGTGCAAAGTACATAGCTACATAAAAAGGCAAATTATCGGGTGTAAAAGAGTGATAAAGCTATTAATTGAGCTGCATACCCACAGGCCAGTTAAGCCTAAGGTGTGTGTGCTGGAAACCCTCACTTCCAATTTGTAACTCCAGTTTGTCACCTCAGCTTTAATTCCTTACTGTCTGAACAATATTTATTTCCCCTAACATTCCAGGTGAGAAATTACTTTTCCAAGGCTACAAATGCACTGAACCTTCTTGCTGTTTAATTCTAACTATTCGTAACACTTTAAACACTAGTTCTTTGGAAAGACCCTTAATAGAAATTCTTTGGCTGTCCTTTGAGCATAGAAGACTGAATTAACTTTCTGAAAACTCTGCACAAACCTTGTTTACATCATTCACCAGGAATTACTTGAGTTTGCTTCTCTGTTGTTACCTACTGGCCTTAAATTAGGCTGACTACTCTTCCCACAAGACACTGAGTGTCTCCAGGGCAAAGTAGTGAGCACAGGGCTGTTCTGGTCTCCCTCAGAAGCTTCCACCAGTCACTCTTGGAAAAAAAAAGAGTTTTCAGCTCAGAAAGGTCTCTTATGGATCATGAAAGTGGGTTAGAAGCTCCACAGATATGAAGCATACATTTACACCTGGCTGCCATCATACAAAAATGCAGGGAGAATAAAAAATGGTTTATTGAGACTGTCTGAGGCACAGCCACAGCTCCTAAGGAGAAAAATTTGTTTCCAAACATCTGTTCTGTTCCTGCCTATCTTACAATGGTAGTTTTGTCCTGATTAAGTGGCAGTGAGACTACATTATAAAAGAATTAAGTATTAGACAAGACAAGATGCATTGCATCCTGTAAGTGTGGTAGCAGCTGAGAAGTTCATGACACCAGTGGTGAGCCCATCACTCTTCCCGCTAAAGGCAGATGAAATGTTAAAAACCTGGGTGACACACATTCCTGGCACTGGCTGTGCTCTTACTGACCACAGTATTACCTTATCTGTGCTCTCCTCCTGCTGCCTTCCTGCTGCTAAGTGACTGCTCTCAAGTTTTCATCTGAACTGGATGAAGGGCTTCTCCTGAGGTTCAGCTGCTGCAGTCCCCTGTCCTCAGCCAGCAAGAGCAGAGCAGCCTGGGCCCTCTCAACACAGGATAGCACCAGCTCCAGCCCCATGCCAGTGTGAAGCCTGGGACCAAGTGCTGATCACTGATGTCACAGCTCAAACCCACCCCTGGACCTTTCAATGATGCATAGCCCCAGGGACTAGAGCACTCCTTACTGGAACAGACACCAGCCTGGGGTGGGACAAGGAAGGGTCATGGAATAACTGGGGCTGTAATCACTGCTGCTGTCTGTCCCAAGCTACACATCTGTCAGAGGTCAGTCAGTCTGGTACACCTCTAAACACCTCAGAGCTGCATTTGGCTCTTGGGCTGGCTGGTGGGCTGCCAGGAGCAGCTGCAGGACTGGCCATGGCTGCAGTGTTACTGGGACCTGTGATGCAGCCCCTTACACACAGATGCCTTTGTATCCATCATCTCCTTACAGCTTCAGCACAATTCACAGCTGGTACTGCTACCAAAATACTTGCATAAGGAACATTTTAAAAAATGTTATTACTTTGAAAACCTGGCTACAGATTCAAGAAAGAATGTGATTTCACCGAATTTTGACAAACCAGAAATTGATTCTAGCATCACACACATATCCAATAAAGATACAGATATTTGCAGAGGGTTTTAGATGAAACAGTTCATGTGTTTTAAAGTACTGAATAATCTTTTAATAATACTTTCTCTGAGAGTTTAATACCTTTCAGCAATAAAAGTATCCAGTTTCTGAGTCTCTCTTTTTTTAGGTTTCTTTAGATCTCAAAGATGTTCACAGGTTGTAAACACTTGAATATTCACAGATCATGTGTGCTATGTCTGGGAAGGACTAAACACAACTTGTTTCTGCTGTAGTATCTATAGTGCTGAAGGTGCAATAAAAAAAAATATAATCTTTTATTAGTAAATCTTGAAGAAAATAATGCAATAAGATGTGCTCAAATGAAGTCCTCAACATGTACTATAACCTTTCCTCTCTGACAGTTTAAAATTAGTAAAGGTTTGTAAGGGCTTTATCTTGACACAGTAAGTCATTTCTTCAGGTTTGACATGTCCATAATGGGAACATGCAGCTCATTTTATGTACAGAAGTATACATATGCATTTACAGAAGTATACATACAAACACAATGTACCCACATCTTCAAGGTTTGCCCATGCATAGTGTGAGCCTTGCCTGGAACCTGACTTATTGACTCATTTTGAGAAATTTGAACTTCTCAGGAAATGTCAGCTCGTTGAGTTTCCAGCTGAGAAGACTTTATTTTATTGACATCCTTGTCCTGGTCTCATGTGGACTAAGGATTCAGTTGGGTCTATTCATGTACCGAAAGCAAGAATCGACCCAATGTCTGGAAAATGTTAACTTGTTACCACACTCTACACTTTAGCAGGGGACTGCATCTCAAAACCGGATGAGTATGGCTTAGAAAATGACAACCTGTGAGGAAATAAAATTCCTAATTAGCAGCTACTATCACAAACAGGCAACACTAAATGCCCTGCTTTTCACAGCAGCTGAATAATTCATTGAGATGATAGTATCAGCAGAAAGCCTTTAAGACTTTTTTTCTGAGATTTATTTTAACAGATGGATGGACAAATTAATGTCTCATACCTGTTGAACCTAATTTGAAAGAAGTTTTTGTCTCAGATCAGACAATTTAGTGCTTTATTGAATTTATTTTTTATCATATGTTTCACGGGCAGGTTCACAACAGTAATCTTGACTGTTAGGATTCTGACTCTCATTTCTTTTTTTCAATATTTTTTTTTTCTCTTGTCACCCAATTTTGTCAGAGATCAAGTAACCCACTTAGAGTTCAGAAAACTGAGAAGTTATCTGATACATATGACACAAAAATCTATAATTTAGTTAATTGCTTCTTACTTAATTTTATTTTGGAAGCAGGCCATCTTTTTGCAACAGAACTAAAAACCCCAATAATAAAAAACCTGATCTCTAAAAGCAACTTAAAAATAAAAAAAAATAATATCTTGGAACATAGCTTTTTTATTTTATTTTTTTTTCCCCTAAGCACATGTGCCATTTTTTTCCTCTTTTTTCCCTTTTGTTTTTCATTTCTAGTGGAGTTGCCATCTCACTTCGGACACAGTGAAATGCCAGTCGTATTGTACTGCCTCACCTTATTTTCAGAGGCAGAATTTCACTGAAAGACCTCAAAAAAAAGCTGTTTCTTTTGTTAATTTTATTAATTACACTTCCTTGAACCAGAAGACTCGGTGTTTCTTCCCACATCACCTAGATTATAAACAATGGCATCGCAGCCGTGATAGAGATGCGAGTCAGTCAAAGTTGGAAGTTTGGTCAAACACTTTAGCACAGAGGTTTCCTTCCCCTGCAAACTCATTTCGCTTATCTACTACTCTCTTCAAGAGACCTGCGACTTTTGTCACCACTTCCCGGCAGAAGCTGTGACAATCACGGGTTCCCTGATGTGTACTGTGGTGTTAGCCCGAAACACAGCCCAGAGTTTGCTGGGTGTTTGAAGCTTTGCTTTTTTTGTGGATTTAAAAACTACTCTCAATTCCCCATGCTAATTGTCCATTAGTAGGCTCTTTTAAACATTAAACAAACCCCTTTATTTACCTTCCCTGCTGCCCCACAGTCGTCCTCAAGAGGCAAAGATGCTCCTGCCTTAGCGACTTGAACCTAAATGACCTGAATAGTCATTTGAGATGTTAATTCACTGAAGAATGAAGCTGAACAATAATGGATCGAAGAATTTCCCCCACCCAGAAGGAAACATGGTTACCTAAGCTTTGTGTATTGATCAGCTAAATTCGGTTTAATTCTCTCCAAAGCCTCAGTGTTAGCCAGTTTCTAATACAAAAGGAAATCATAATCTCTGGAATTTTAGGACAAAACTCGAATTCTCTGTGATAGTAGTCCAGTCAGGAGTGTTTTCTCTGGAAGTGCTGCAGAAGAGCAAGACCCCTTTCCCTGGTGCTTTTAACTTAGAAAATCGATTTATTGATTTGGGTTACAGAATGCTGCTGATGTTTCCCACGGTGACTTTGACGTGGTCACCATGACAAGGTCAAAAATAACTAAACTCCAAACTTCAGCTTTTTTTGCTACCGGTGTATTTCTATAAGCTCTTCAAATACAACATCAAAGGAAAAAAGTATCCTTAGCAAGAAGAGGACAGTACATTGAAATCAATCATGTACTGTTTTACTGCTCTAAAGTTGTGATGGTGGGATCCCATTGACCTCAATAGCAAAATTCATGCTGTTATTACTGAATTATGGCCCTGCTTTACACCTTCAGTTAGTACAAAACCAGGGAGGTATAAATTTTCCTGAGTGTTTGGAAATATGCAGAACTATCCTAATTGATCACAGCTGAAAATATGAACCTACTTCCTATGATGGTCATTAAAACCTTAAAACCTTATTGAAGTCTGGGACATGAATCCTGTTCCTCCTCATCACAACACATCCCCTAGTGATGGCTCTGTCAGTGACTTCTGAACCTGGCTGCCTCTCTTGCATCTCAATAAGTGCAGAGAGGAATGAGCAGATGTGAAAAAGAGAGTCTGCAGGTGGGTATTACTGTGTGAGGATATTACCCTGAGCCATGTGGTAGCTTCAAAGGGCCTTACAGACTTTCATAAGTTCAGTAGCAGCCATTTACAGAAAAACCTTTTCTTTTTAAAAGCCTGCTTATAAATAAGCATAAAGCTGGAGTCTGATGGCTGCTCAGCAGATAAATCAAAACTGCATTAGGAAGGCACTCAGAGCTGCATTCTTACCTTGTTCCCTGAGAGCAGAGCTCCCTTGTCTCTGGAGTGTGCATGGCAGCCCAGGAGCACGAGGGCTTGTGAAGGGAAACATCTCACATTGCCCTGCTGTGACCTTGAGGACATGGCCTCTGACAGAGCCTGCCCAGGTCCTGGTACACCTCCAGGCAGATTGTGCCAGTTAAGCAGCCTCAGAGAAAGCTTTTGTTTTGTTTTTGTGCAAAACAAAGCATTTGGTGAGATATCCAGTGGAAAATTCAGACAAGGGAAGAGGAAAAGGAAAAGCGTGCACAACCAGCACAACATCTCAAATCCATGTTTCACTTAGGATTTCTGTAGTCTGCTCTCTATTAAGACTTCAGAAAGCTGGGGAATAACCCTATTAAATGGAAAACAACTGCATTGTGCCTATTTGGGGTTCTACTGAATTATAGTCAGTGTCTGTCATTTTCTTGAATTCCTGTCATGGGTAGGATCCTCAGCATGGGGAAGATGTGCTGGGGAGATGGGAAAGAAGAGTGGTGAGATGTGCCCTGATCTACTCTAGGAAAGGAGGGAACTTGACCATGTATGACTACCTGCACCTTGGCACTAGGAACATTTCCTTATTTACCAGGTTATTTAGCCAGAGCTGTTTGTCTTAGTGTAAAAATCTGTATCTTCTCCCCAACCTCACTACTGTATGTCCAGAGCAGAGTGCTTGCTATGCACATCAGTTTGTGAATCCCCCCAGTTCAGTTTATAAATGCTTGCTCAAGTTTACAAACACCTTAAAATGGCACTGCATTGCATGAATTAAAAACCATGATAAAGAGCATAAAGCAAATCTTCATACAGTCCAAGCTGGCAATCCCTCCATTTCAGTGAGCTTGGCAAGCTGTAACCGTGCTGTAAGTGTCATAAAGGAGCTTCCTCTTCCTCTGCTCCAAATGTCAAGGGATGGGTAGGACAACACAGCTGTAGCTCAGCACCATGAACCCAGGGTTAATCCCTTACCCCTCTCTCCCACCTGGACCCAGATAGTTTGCAGACCCACAACAGCTGAGCCTGACCTAAGGCATGCACAGACTGGTTTGCAGCCTTGCATTCCACAGGCTCTACCCCTTTGGGAAAGGATCCTCACTGCCAGGTCTCTGCCTGCAAAATGGAAATTACATCTCTGCATGGAGCCTCCATGTCCATATACGAGAGTGGATGGTTCTAGCATGAGATAAAGGCTTTTGACCTTCCTTCTGCAGTGGCATTACATGACCTTCAAAAGCAGTTGGTGCTGATACACTTTGTGTAAGGTGGGGCTTGACTGGACCAGTTGGGAAGTGAAATCATAGAGAAGTAGATGGCTGTTTTTAAATAATTAGGGGTGAGAAGAAGGAAGGCAGCAAGGACAGGTTGTCCTGACTGTCAATGGGCATTGCCATAATGCATTAAGACAAGGCATTTCTGAATTTCCAGGTGTCTCATCTTCATCCTGTTGACCTTTATATTAATTTTGTATCTTCAGAACTCCTACACTCCTCTATTTCTCTTTGGAGTTTCTCTATATTTCTTTTCCTTCTAATTTAATTTTAAGTTATGTATGCTAATAACACAATTGAAATAATGTTCCCATATTAAGTACCATCCAGTCTTTCTAAAATTACTTTTTCCAAGGAAGCAGACGACAGCTTGAGAACCATTCAGATGGCATATTTAATGCAAAGCTTTTGAACATTGAAGAGGGTCAATTGCTGCCTGGAATTATTTCTGAGGTAATTAAATAAAAATATAGATCTTCAAAGCTGGAGGGTACCACTGGCCTGAGTCTTTGAATGGAGGAGAATAAAAGAACAATAGAGGTCTGTGATAAATTGTGTGCCTCACTGCAGATGTAACTGTTATTGTTCAAGGATATGAAAAACCTTCACAGTGAAAATAATTTTCCTAACCCTATATAGAGGTTAGCTCATATCTCTGAGTCAGCACTATTGTAAAAATGCATCTTTCCAAATTTTATCCATTGAGTATTATACTGAATTTTGATGGCACACTTATTTTTCCATTTGACTGTCTTCATGAACTATTTGTTTTAATATTTCCTGCAGAAAATTATGCAAGTTCATTACATTCTCTGCATGAGTAGCTATTTTTCTATCTCAAAACTGTGAGTCTTTGCCAGTTTCTCCTTTTTCTTGTATTGAAGCTGTTTTATTTCAATCTGATGAGCATTCCTTTACTTCTCATGAGCCTCTCAGCTTCTGTTCCCTCTTATTACTGTCTTCATTGATCTTTCTTAGTCTCTGGGAATATTTCCTTCTTGGAGATCATATCTGCTGCTCTTTACATGGAACTGATTTCCTTCACTGTCTGCACTTTGATGAGGACTGGCAGACTACAACTGCAAACGTTATTAAGAGTGAGGGGGTGATAAGGACTGAGATAGGACAGTCATATAGAATTCTGCTCTGTTCTTGTTGCCCCTTTTTTAATCAAAGGCCTTTTTCTTTCATTGGTATTAAGTAGAGTTTTCTTCTGGACCATCTGTAATAACTTGCAAGTCTTGCTCTGATACTCTCATCACTTCATTTAGAATATAGTCCAGTGCTGCAAGGAACTTCACAGTTTCTTTCAATGCTTAGGAATTTGATTTGAATCAAAAAAAAAACCCCAAAAAACACAAAACAAAAAAGAAACCACACAACCCTAAAAAAAAATCCCACAAAAAAATCCCCCCCCTCAAAAAAAAAACCCACCCAAAAACCCCCCAAACCAAACAAAAACAGAACAAGACTCAAACTCACATACATTGCTTGGTGCCTTTATTTTGTCATGTGTGCATATCTTAATCCCTGACTGATCTAAATCACTTAGCATCATCTGCAAATTTTGCTTCTATGTCCTGCTGTGAGATTATTAATAAACAGACTCAGTTACAGCAGATGCATTGCAAACACTTCACTATTAATCTCATTTCAAGATGAAAGCTCTCTCTTTTTCCTTTGAATTTTGCTGTCTCCTAGCCCACTTCCAAAGCACAGCAGAACATTACCTTTCACCCTCTAGGTGCCTGGTTTTCTTTAATAGCCTCGCTGAGGGACTTTGAGAAAAATCCAAATAATTATATATGCAAGTGCTCCTTTACTCACTAATTTGTTGACACTTTATGAATCTTTATAGTTGGAAGGAAGGTTTTCCTCTGGCATAAATCAGCACTATTACTGTAATCATCTAATTTTCAGCTAGGTGGTTTTATAAGAGCTATTTAAAATAGCATGCCACCCACTGAAGACTCATCATTCTATTGCTGCTCTAACTACCCCACAAATTTAAATTTCAAATTCACTGTTCTTCAGGCCTACAGTTTAGCAATTGATTTTAATGATTGCTTTTTAAAAGAAGCTTAACAACTTCTTTTACAACATCCTCTGCATCTATAGATGGTTATGTTTCTAGTCACATTAGTTTCAGCTTGTCAGTAGAAGAATTTAACTCCTTCATAATGGCCTTTAGTCATGTATGCATTGATGCATGGAAATTCCCACCCAATTCTATGTATTCAGTGCAATGTTCATGCACAGCTGAAAAATTAGTCTGACTAACCTGTTGAACACCTTCTACTTTAACTGCAGGCTTTGTCTGTAATGTCTGGCAGGTACACCTAGTGTCTTTTCTCTCTAATTCAGCTTAACTCCCCCCACTTTTCCCTACTTTCTATCTTGCAACAACCAGTCAGGCAGCAAAGCCGACTGGCTAGGCAGACGTTCCCTGAGTTTTTCACCTGAAAGCACTTCTCCAGGGACATGTAGCAGCCAAAAGTTGCTTTTCAACACACATCCCCGCTGCACGACCCTGAGCAGAGAGTCTGTCTGCAGACCATCTCTGTCCCTGGTATTGTTTCCCTGTCAGAGCAGATTCCTCCATCCTCGGTCACCTTCACCGCTGACTGCACCTGCACACCCACCATGGGCTTTGCGGTGGAGGCACCTGACGTAACTTCCATGGCAATTTAGTTCTCACTTCTCTCATGAGGGCTTGTGTATCCCAGCTGGATTCCCTTTACATGTTGCATAGACTGAGCAAGTTACAATCTCAAATCTCAAAGCCATTATCACATTCTGTTTTACATATCCTTATGGCCTTCATCTGGACATTTTCCAAAACCAGGGACATAAAGATGCTGGGGTAAGGCAGTATCAAAGACAGAATACTTATCTTTCAATAAGGCTAAGGGTCTTCATGCATTATAAATGAGCCACTCTTTCTTTAGTTCTAGTAAACCCACTTCAGCTCATTTCTGCAGCTGTTTCTTCACCCACTCTTCTTTTATAATGTGAGGTTGGCATTGATTCTCCCAGAGTTGAAAATGCTTCATTTACTCCTTATCCAACACCCTTCAGATGAAAGATTAATCAGTGGCCAGGGATGCTACAAAATTTTAACTTGCTGCATCCTATTATATCCTGTGTGTACAAAAATGTGATCACCTTGACCATAAAGTTATATAATCTATATTTTAATATATCTTCTAATTGTTTTCATTTGCCCTAAGCACACCTTCTCAAAAGGGACACTGAATATAATTCAGAGGTATTTTACACTGTATCAGAGTTTTTCTGATACATCAGTATACAAGAATCCACAGGTAGTATTCTGGTTTTGTTTCCTGGTGACATTTTCTGGCCATTTCATATGCAAACCCATTATGATCTCATTCTGCCAGTTCAGTTTGTGGAAATTTAGCTCATTGCAATTAGACTTCCTCCAAACGCCAATGAGTACCCTTAGAGACAAGGTGAAGAGAAGAGCCTTTGAACATAAATGCTTCATTACTTTGTGGACTTGTTGAATCCACTCAGGAAGAAGATGCTTTGAACTGAAGTACCCATCTTCTGAAAGGAGATGTGCTATGTTCCTTTGCCTCTTGCCTGTAAACTTCAGCCACAAAGCTGATTTTTTATTCACTAATGGGAATATGGAAAGAAAGGGATTTAAAATGTTTCACATCTTCCTGGCTTACTGAAAAGAGCAAATCAATGCAAGAAAAAGGATATGCTGAGAGTCTTATAAAATTTCAATTTCTTTATAGTAGCAATGAAACCTGGAAAATCGATGGATTTACCCTCCTAAAGAAATTAAAATCATCCCTTATACAGGACTGTGGTACTGGATGCTATTGAATTTAACATGATTATGTGCATTCTGTAACAATAGCAATCATCTGTAAAGTAAATATTCAATATCACATTACACAACTAGCAATAATTTTAGTCAGCATTCTCTGAGTCTCTCAAACTATGTACTGTCAGAGAGGTTTAAGTTCAGGATAAGATTTCAAATTCTGACAACTTTGGCTCTGCTTAGTTTGAGAATTTCTGCTTTTTTATTTTTTTTGACTCTGTATTAGGCTGTTCAATGAACTTTAGTTAATAGCATTTTAAAATTATTTACTTCATACATATCTTTATACCCATGTGTATATGCATATCAATATCTGTATTAATAATAATAACTGGTTGTCAGTGTAGAGATTGTGGACGTACAAAAAACCCAGAGCAAAATATGACATTATCAATTAAACGTAACTTTAAACTTCAGCATGATAGTAACTGGAGACAGGAAAATTTTTGCCAAGGAAGAATTATGTAGAACAGGCCCCTGTAGTAGACCAGGTGCCCTGGTTTAGGGGAGTCTGTGCATGAACAGCTTGGGAAGGTGATAGGAATCAAGCTTGGTAAGTCCTTGCGATGAGATTTGTTTGAGGTTGAGGAATATTTGGGGGAATACTGCAGAAATTTGTTATCTGCTTGCCTGTGTTCATGGCTCCTGTTGGCCACATAGGAGATACAGACATCTGATCTGGCCCAATACTGATTTTTATGTGATTTTATTGTACCTTCCCTGTAGCATGATCTGCCCATTCCTTTCCCATTCCTTTCAAGATCAGCTGTCTTCCCCTGCTGCCAACTTCTCGTCCACTGTCACTTTTGACCACTCTTCATAAAGTCATGGATGGGAATTTAGGATTAAAATGGTCTTATATATCCTGTAGCTCTCCAATGGTTGCTATGATGTATCCTTCATTTCAACATTTTTAATTCCATAATTTCCTACTGAAAACAACTTGGGAAGATCAGGCGCTTAATCATATGACAAGTAACGTGGTAGCTCCCCACTTTGTCACAAGTCATGCCTCATGTTTTTTTCAACAAGAAATTAGGCACAAAATTCAATATTTGGGAGGGTAGAGATTGGCCGTTGCCTATTCTATTTTGACATTTCTGCCCACTTCAGTCCCACCAGCCCTTCTGTAAGTGTTACCGTGTAATATTGATAATGGGTTGGACAGGTGACAGTTACAAATTAAGTTGATTTCATAATCCAGGGAAAAAAGCAAGAGGGACATGTAATTTTCCATGTAGCTCTTTACTGTTCAAAAGTGCAGTTCCAGCATTTTCTTCAGCAGTGTGGAGGAAAACAAAGTTACTCATAAAACCCTTGAGTACATCCTGTCAGCCCCCTGTAAACATACACCTTTTAAAATCACCAGCCCAAACAAACATTAGTTTGGCTCAAACTCTCCAGCTAATGGGTGAATTAAGAAAAGGCCTGACACGTGTAGATGTCCTTATAGAAATGTTTTCAGCATTTAAATGCCCTTTTATCAGGGTCTAATATGATAGTATCCCTTAGCTAAATGAGACTCTGCTGTTTCTCATGTACAGTGCAAAAAACTATGGCAGCATAGTCACATCTCCTGTCCAGCTAAAACGGACATAACAAGGGCAAATTATCTAGAGGCAGCCCAGAAATCTTAAATTAGACCAACTTATCCCATGGATAAAATGAGGTTGCTGCTCATCTTTTCTTGGTCCTCTCAAATATTTTCAGAGTGGCAGGAGAGTATGGCAGAGTATAAAGCTTCTGCCAGATTGTCTGGGAGATACTCAGGCCAGAAACAGGGCCACCCTGAGGGCTGCTGGCAGAAGTTTAACTCATGGTTAGGCTGGCCAGGGGTCTGCACAATAAATGCAAGAGGCATCAGAGCAAGCAGAGAGATGTCTGGGTGATAAAACTCACGAGGAGAGGGAGATCTTCATACCTCTGTCAGGGCGCACAGTCCACCAGCTTGATGAGAGAGTGAGCCCTCAATACCCAAGCAGCGCACTTGAGCAGAGCTGAGCAAACTGGACAAGAGGAAATGGCCCCAAGTTGCTTCAGAGGAGGCTGATATTGGATATTAGGAAACATTTCTTCACTGAAAGAGTTGTCAAGCACTGGAACAGTACTGTGCAGAACTGTACGGGGAAGTGGTTGAGTCACCATTCCTGGAGGTATTTAAAAGAAGCATAGATGTGGCACTGAGGGAATATGGTGAGCATAGCAAAGCTGGGTTAATCTAAAATAATGATTTTAGAGGTCTCTTCCAACCTAAATGATTCTATGATTCTGTGAAATGCTATATCATCTGTCTGTGTTTCTGCTGGCTCCTGGAGGGGCCACCCTCTAGTAGGGAGGGGACTCCTGGGTAGCATCCCAGGAGCTGTCTGGGCACAGAGCAGATGTCCTAGCATAAGTGGCACACTCCCAGAGACACTCTCCAGTGTTTGTCTTCCATGCAAAACAGCCACTGTCTAACCTTAACCTTCAAAGGCTGGTCTTAAGTTAGCCTTGTCAGCTCTTAGATCTTAGTTGCTCATGGTGCCTGTGGGGAGCTCGACTGCAATAGCAACCACAAAAGCGTGAGTTTCCTTAGTCATATTGAGTGGATGCTCTCCCTCTCACTGACAAGACTTTAGGAAACAATGGACATAGGAACTGTTTCATCTATATCTGTGCCTGTTTGCTCTTCTTCCATGCTAATGGGGTCATCCACATATGTGGAATGAATTCAGTTCTCCAGCGTATAACCAGGATTGCTCTGCAAGTGACACATACATTTTTAGGCAACTCTGTAGTTAACAACAGACCTTAAAGGCTGCTGATCTGGCAACCTCTTACACTACTCCAACATCAAGGACCAAATCCTGACTTAACACAGAAAAAGACAGTGAGGATTTGCTACTATTACTGCGAAGCTTTATGTCTAATCTCAAATGTAAGGTGTTTATTATGACCTAAAGCGCTCATCATCGATGCCTGAAGGAGATATGGATGTATGTTTGTACACATTCACTAACCATTGTTCAGACAAGCTTCACAAACACAGGCAAGTCCAGCCTTTGAAAGTCATGACATTGGCTTTAAAAAGTCATTGGAATCCCTTGGTGAAAAAGCAGTCCTCTAACAGGTTGCAATCTTTATATATATATATATATATATATATATATATATGTATATATATAAGTCTACAGAGTCTAGCAGATTGATTTTATGTATGTAAATAAAATATTAATTTTAATACTAGCCTCATGGTGAAATTACAGGTACTTTTGATGAAATCTGCTTAACATGGGAGGATGCAGAGACTGGAAACCTATTTCAGTGCTCATAGGAACAGTGTCTCTGATCAGTCCTCAATTGCAATCAGGTAAATTAATAAAATTACTGTGTTGCCATAATACAATGCTAAAAACATGCTACTATTTTGAGAAAATAAGCACTCACTATGAACATCCTATTCTGTTCAGCATCTCAAAAAAATTCCCAAGTTTTTTTGAGGGGAAAAAATTAATAGAGCCTGGCCAAGAGCTGAGTTTAAGAAGCAAAAAAGTCTTTACTCTTAAGAGATGTATATTGGACACTATAGCGGTAACAAAAAATTAATAGTTCAGAACCATTGCTACATGTGCTTGTTCTTCATGTGTAAATCAAGGCTGAAAGGACTTTTAAAATAAAAATGCAAATAGACCAGACTCTTAAGGAAACACTTACTGCTACTTCAAGGTTTCATTTTGCATCCAAAGATTCAGCAAGGTTCAGAAAAGAATATTAATGTTTGAGCAACTAGGAGAAGAAGCTGTGACAGCCAGGCTGAAAAGCTATCCCAAAACAAGGAAGATCTGGGGAAGCCACTGTGATAAAAATTCAGTGACTCCTAATCTGGGACAGAACATCTCAGAAATCCTTGAGAACCAGGACTTGCCACCTTTCAGTTTGCTCTGAGTTTCAGATCTATCATGCAGGCAGCAGCACCACACCCCTAAGGCAACTTTACATCTTTGTGTCACTCTCCACAGGAGTAGTGTGACCTAAGAAGAGAACAATTTTTTAGATACCTGTGTCCAAACTGACCTGATGCTATTGCTTTACTAAAGCTTGGGAACTTTAATGAAAAATTAATTATGAAGTTATAGCCTTACTGATTTTCTGTTTTGAAATCAACTTAATTTTGCCACTTAAGAGAGATTTTAAGAAGTATCTACATATTCAAATGGCTATTGTACTCAACCTAATTACAAGAAAACATGTCAGTAAATTGGTACCACTTTTTAAATAGTGGGGTTTTTTTGAATTTAATTCCTGCTTTATGACAGCAATGCACCCTTCAAGCACAGGATCTTCTTTTATTGGATTCAGATTTCACAACCTAATCATACTTTAGTATTTTGAGAGGAACTTCATGATTTCAAAAAGATTATAGCTAAGTAATGGAAAAAGATGCCAGAAAACAGCTGCCAGTTTTTTCTTTGTCTGCTTTACTAAAGCTAACAGAATACAGAAAGCAAATATTTCTTTTTTGAGATGTTAGAACAAGAACAAGCTGCAATTGCTGCCTGAGCATACATAAACAGATTCTGTCTACAGAGTCTAGCAGATTGATTTTACAAAGTCTTAAATGATAGATCTTGAAATGTTTGAAACTTCAAGGCAGAACCCTCAGATTGGTGTAAGATAAACAAAAGCAGAAGATAGTGGAAGAAAACAAAACAATTTGAAACTAATTTAATTTTGGAAAAATTCAAAACACTTAAAGCTTCAACAAGATTATATCCTCTGCTGAGGTAGCTCTATCATACAATAAGCTACAGCTGGAAAGGAGTTTACCCAAGATTTTCCAAGTGATTCAAAAATTCAAGTGTCCTCTTTTTCTCCATTGCCTTCAGCTCATGTTCCTTGGAACATCCTCAGCATCAGTTTTCCTTTCTGGTCAAGGTAAACCCAAAGCCCTGATGCTCACTGAGGCCTGGAATGTGTCAGAGCAGTATCCTTGCAGTTATGTTAAACATAACCTCTATGCCCTGTCTCTACAGGTGGGTGGAGGCAGACAGCAGCTCACTCTGCCTGTGCTCCAGGCTGGTTGGCCAGGAGCCAGCTTCGGCTTGAAAGCCACACAACTCTATATTAGCTTCTCAACAAGGCAAGTCAACTTAAGCACAGCAGTAGCACAGCTCCAGAGTTTCTGAACCAGATTTAGTCAGAGAAAAGGAACTTGGACCTGTTTGCACCCATCCATGTAGACTAACTCTGAAAATCCCATTGAATCACCTCTTGTAAATAATTTCAACTTCCACTCCCTCTGAAAGAACAAAAGACCTTCTCAGTTTTTGGGTTACCGTGCTGTGCCTTCTGACTTCTCTTTATGCTGGGACCATCATTTAAAAGCTCTTGCAGAGGCACCCTGCAAGAAGAGGTACCAAATGGGAACCTGAACTGGTTTCTGGTAAGCAGCTGGTAAGCTAAGCCTGGGGTTAAATAAGACATTTGAAGGCATAAGCACAATTCAAATCTGAAAGCGTACTTGTATAATTATTGGGTTTTCACCCTCTTCTTTCAACTCATACTAAAATAAACGTGAGATATATGTATGTATGTCTGTAGAGAAGTTCAGCCAGGTGGGAGGGAGGCATCAGTCTCATGGGGTGACTGTCTCTGCTAATCATCATCTCATCTCCTTCAGTAAGGAGCTGCTGAATTTGCCTCCCACCCCTTACTTACATAGCTGCACCGAAAAGAATAAAACTGCCTTTACTACAACAGTGCCTAAAGGCCCTCTAAAGGAACCCACCACAGAAAAGAATATATCCTGGCTCTACAGAGCTTAAGCTACCAAAGGGGAAAAATTGCAGCCTGTCTGAGAGCTTGACATGAAAAAAGAGGCAAGAGATGGAGCAACAATCCCACCTCTGAGCATACGGTGCAGGGTGGATAAATGTGGTCCTACAGCACCTTCAAGCACTGCTTTGCCCTGCTGTTCAGGATTCATTATATTCTCATTGTTCATTGAAACCAGGTTGCATTCAACATATCCCTTGCTCTTGGCAGCCTTCTTCTGGGTTTTATACCACAAAAATCAACATTAGGTGCCTGAGGTGCCAGTATGTTTTTGCATCCACAAGGGCAGACAGAAGGGATAAAAGAAGCTCTCCTTGAATGACTCAAAGCCAAGGACATTATTTCAATGTTTCCCTTTACATTTACTCATGTGCCTCATGCCATCAAGCACAAGAAAGATCTTGGCTTTTCAGAAACAGCAGCTTCATCCAGATTTCATGCCTGTAAAAGTCACAACTTTCAAACACAGGTTCTGTGGGGAATATCCAGCTGATAAAACACCCAGAGATTGCAAGCACTGGTTATACATAGCCAAGGACAGGGCAGCATAGCAGAGTGGTCTGGTTTGCAACTACCTGGGTTATCTGAGCATGTGCTGAGTACAGCTCAATGCAGGATATCCAGCTCAGGGCAAAGCATTTCCTGCAGCATTTCTCTTCCAAGGATTTCTACTGCGAGACTGCTAAGAAACTGGCTGGAGTAGTATTGTGTTTTAAAGCAAATTCACAGAATTAACTGATTAATTTTACATGCAAAAACACTCCAAGAGAACTTGACTCTGGAGTTGATATAGACAGCTTACATTGCCCTGTTGGTGCACAGGTAGAGGGAACTTGGTGTATTAGGGTTTTTCTTTTTGAGCAAAAGGGTGTGTCTAAGAGAAAGGGCAATGAGTGAGCTTTTGAGATTCTTTATTTTAAGGTGCTGGTCAAAGGAGAAATCCTTAAATAAGCAGACATTCTGGAGAATTCAGCTGGGAACTGGTCATTCAATATGCCTGTAAGAAGTATGGATGCTGTCTTAAAAGAGAATGTGATTTCTACAAAAAAAAAAGATGTTTTGATAACTTGCAGCTTGTTGCTGCATTCATCTGTTGCCTCATGAATGGGGCTTGTATTAGAAACAAATTAAGCAGAAATGGACTTTGCCCTGGTGGGGTTTCTTCAGGACTAAGCAAAAACAAGGTTCTAGTCTCTCACTGTTACTGTAATACAAAGAAATATCAGGAAATATCAAAGGGTATTTAAGACCCACTTTCTGCAATTGTGAGTGACTGAGCAAACACAGTGATATTTGTACTGTTTTATTTTTCTCATGAGAGTTTAAGATCATCTTACTAGATAAAAATCAAGTATAACGGAAATTTTCCTTTTACTAACTTTATTTTTACTTTGTTCCATTGATCTTGGTTAGGTGACAAGGTGAAAGAAAGGCAAAGTGTTAGAAAAGAGCCTCTGTTATCATCTTTGAGTAGGAGTGTCAGTAACAAACAGACTATTCTATAGTTTTCTTTGTTTTACCACATCAAACACCCAGGGCTGAACTGTGTGAGCTATTCACATCAATTCAATGCCAAATACTAATAACAGAAAAAAAATGGTGTCCGAAGGGTTTCAGTAATGCAGCTGGGATTCTTCTAACTGATATATTCAATCATAACAAAGTAGGTTATCATGCTTTAAGCTGTATCTTTGTCAGACAATCTTTTTGAAAGGAAAACAGTCCGGAAAACAAAACTTAGGATTTCTCCTGTTGCTTCCTACTTTATTTGCATCCAGTTACCACACTCCTGATTATTACTTAAGCACTGTCCCTTTTTCTGGTTTATTTTGTTGTCAACCATTTTTGTTGTTGATTTTGTACTAACAAAAGTTAAGCAAATGAACCCCAAAATAGCAATGGTGAGGCTATAAAGGTCCTGAATTGACATTTAATTGCTTTTATCACTGACCTGACCTTATTTCTTCCTCGAGAGTAAGAAACATGGATAGGTAGACACTGAGACAGCCTCTTCCAGCATGCACATGGATTCATCCTCGTACATGTCACTCCTAGAGTTGTGTCTCTCCTTTCTGAAACAGTCTGTTATTGCTCAATCTGAAGTGACATTTGCTTTGTACAAACTCTCTTACACAAGCAAGTATGCCTTGGGCTAAATAAATTACCCAGCCGACCATTACGCCTCCCTGATTCGGGATTTCCTATTGCAAAGCTGGGGAAGAAAACAGCAGAGAACTGAATGTGTTTTCTGTGCCTCCAGCTTTCACTAGCATCTCTTCCAGACAAGGGTCTCCTAAATTCCCAATCCCCATTCCCCATTCTCCATCCCATGCGTGTACCCTCACTAACCTGTAAATGCACGGAGGACAAGCCTGAGAGGCTTAATTAAGATATCTGCTCTGACCTCCCACATAGTATAGGCCATTCATTTTTTCCTAGTTACCACATATAAAGCAAAATAAACATAACCTGTCCAATCTAGCTGAGGACAAATGCATGCAGTTATGAGTGCTATTTCATCTACACAACCTGTTAAGCTCTGGAGCCTATCCCAGAGCCTCTGAAAGTTAGCAGGAGTCTTTCCAATGCCAAAATGCATGCTTAGCAATGGCTTTCAACAGTAGATTTGTGAGATAAAAATATACAGAAATATGACTAATAGTTTATATTCAGCATGCCGCTTGTTTCAAAGGATCTCAGGTGATATATTTTAATCTAAATGACAGGCTTTCTTTTGATGTCTAATTACAAAACTGGAGGAAAGTCTATGACTCTGCACAATACCAAGAAATTTCTTACTGAAAACTAATTTTTTGGCAGTAAATGCATTTTTCTTTGCAGAGGCTTTCAGACAGCAATTCCTGGCCAAGTGTACTTTCTGCACCACTTAAATTCCATGTGTTAAATAGAGCATAAGTCGCTGTCAGCATGGGGAATAGCTGTGTCCTTCCTGAACTGTAAACTGTCACTGGTCTGTGCAGTGTCTTTATGAAATAAAAGGCAGAAATTTAACAGCACTGTTCAATCATTAATTTTTTGATTAATACTTTGTTCTGAATTTGTCTGTAAGACCAGAGAGATTCACCTCCTTTTTCCTGCTGGCTATTGTGCACTATTGACATTACACATTTGTAATAAATAGACATTACAATTTGCCTTGCTGCAGAGAACTCTGTGCAGAACTTCTTCCTACTTATTAAAAAAGGCAGATTAAATCATTCTGGTCTTAACAAACATTAGGATCTTCTATTGTTACAGTCAGCACCATGCTGGGGTGACATTTCTCAGAATAAAGTATCTGTTTCCCAAAATCTGGTTGCTCTTTTCACTCATGTTTGAAGAAAAGAGAGGGGAATTTTCAACCCGTGTCTGAGGCACAAGTGGAGGCATTACTGCCACAATAGCATCTGTCAACGATGCACTTATCCCTCACCAGAGGCTTTACAGCAGTTTTTGGCCATGGCTGCAGCAGTCACCCTAGGCACTGTGATGGGAGGTGCCTGGGAGAGGTGCATAGTTGCCACTTGTGTGCCCTCCTCCTCAAGTCTCCAGCTTGCAGAGGTTTTACACTCGATGTCTGTGTGTTCAGCAGGTAGATACAGGTTAAAGCCATCTGTGTTTCCTTAAACACTTTGTTGAAGATGCAACTTGCTGAGCCACTTGGGTGCTACTGCACTTCCGATGCCCTTTTGCTCCAGCAGTAAAGAGGTTTGGGGGAAAAAAAGAAATATTTCAAAGGCTGTGTGATAAGGCTGAAGGTGAAAGCCACTTAAAATCAATGTTGGTTTGGTCTCTTGTATAAGAAGATTAAAATTTCGCTGCTCAAAAAGGGGGTAGAACAGATTTCTCTGAATCCCAGTGGTGCCCGGGATCATGAGCAAAGGGGGAAGTGATGCAAAAGTGCACAAGACTGAGTCTGTCAGCAAATTTAATGCAGCCTCTGGGGAAATGAGTGACCAACATCACTTAAACTACCTACTTTCTTCCCTGGTGCAAGTTACTTAGATGACTGAATAAGTGTTTGCAGTCAGATAACCTCACTGTTTGAGATATTGAAGGTATTTCCTACAGTAAATATAAGGAAGTGCAGAACAAGGGCATACTGAAGGTAATAAGGAAACTTTGTCTTTTTATCCTAGGTTCAAATGCATGAAAAACACCACCATGTTTCAGCTGCTTCCTCTAAAGGCTTCCGACTAAAGATAGGGCACAATTGCTACTCCAGCAGAATTGCTTTACCCTCACATCACTTTCACAATCAAACAGCTTTTCCTGCTCTCACAAGCATGTTTTCCCCTCTCTCCCCTAAATCCATTTACCCCTTTCCCTTATCACTCACAGCCCGGAGGATGAGTTGTTCCCTCCCTGTGTGGGGAGGAGTGGGTGGGTGTAAGCACTGGGGACCCCAGCCCTGAGCCTGGCTGCTGCCCCATCCCTCCTCTCACCTCCCTGCCCAGCCATCAGCACGACACTTCCCTCCCCAGCCAGAGTGGACCTGCACTCTCCCTGACGAGTGTTTTGAGATTAGTGTTGGTCCATCGTAGTGCCCAGCTATTCCAAGCATTTTCAGGGAAGACCGTGGCTAATTCAGACAAGCTGTTCCTTCCAAAGGACACCGGCTGGCAAAGACACAAACACAGTGCATGACAGGTCTCCCCGTGTCTTCCAGTGTGCCATGTTTTATTGCACTGAACTGTGACCCCTGATGCCATTGCCTTTGTCCCAGAGACTCCCCACAGCCTGTCCTGTTTTGACAGATGCTCTCTGACCCTCAGTCCCAGAGGAGACCCCCATCCCCAGCAGCAGCAGCAGCAGAGGTCACAGGAGGCTGCTCTTCCATGCCTCCCATTTCATTTACCACTCAGTCTGCCCCTTGGACACCTCCACAAAGGGAAAAGTCAAAACTGGGTTTCATGCAAATAGTGAAGGGCAAGAATTAATGTCCAGTCTCCACAGACCACATCTAAGGTTTAGTTTTTAGGCTTATTTAAATGTTGGCCTCTTATATTAAAAATGTATTATCATTGATTAATGCTGCCCTCATTCCTCCTTTACACACATGATCATGCTGCACCAAAGCACCATCATTTTATGTTGCCCTAAAACTGGCTTCATTGATCCTGGCAGGAGCCTTCCAACCCTCCCCTGCTTTACAGGGAAGTAGGATATGCTGCAGCACCACCGGCTGCCAGATCTGGCTCCACCTTGAAGGCATCCAGACTGCAGAACACTGCAGTGCCTTCAGAGTCAGGGTATTGATCACTGTCTAAATATCTCCATTTTTTTTGCTCATGAAAAATGCCAAGAGTATCTTAAATGCTGCCATAAACACAAATAAGGAGGATGAATGAGAGAGCTGCACTGAAGACCTATGAAGCTTCATCCATAAACTGCCACTTTTCAGTGTCTACACTAATCAGGCTTAGATTACATGTCAACCCTGTAGAGCCATCCATCTCCAGCTGTAGATTTCTTTTTCTGAACTCCCTGCAGCATCCCAGCACAGCTATTTATGCAGCTTTGTGCCATATTTAGTAGGGAATGGGAACGGTTTATGGTCAAAACGTTGGCCTTCAACTCATCTGCTCAGCTGCAGTCTAAATCTGAAAGGCTCTGAGATCACTGCTAATTTGTTACTGGATTTAGCCTGGATGCTTTTAGGAAGCAAGGAAATTTTGGCTTAGAACCAGCACTTCTGTTTCTCCAGATATGGCCCCCTATGATGGACTATAGGTTTACTGAAGTTGCAAACAAATGTTTTTTGTCCTACAGCTTGATGAATGCAATTACAAACATAAAGCAGAGCAGTTGTCTTAGCACAGGAAGCTGAAAGATTTGTTAATCTTTGGGATTATTCCCAAACCCAGAGCACTGTAGGGCCCATGGTGGGCAGCCACCCACCCACAAAAGAGCACATCAGGAGAGTGGAAATTAGGACAGCCTGGGCCACCCTCACAGCCTGTCTTCCTGGTGAGGTGAACCTTCAGGCCTGGGCACTCAACTCTTCCCATTAGAAGTGTGCCAGGTTTTTTAGGTGCAACACTGCTTATAATTGTACAGATGAAAAGCTATGTAGTGCCAGTGTCTGTGAGGAAAGGCAGATAACTAAGACATTTAAATGCATGTGTCAAGGCCAAACAAAAGAATGCACTTATTTGTGACTCCAGGGCATGGAGCAAAAAGGAAGAAATAAAAAAAATATATATTTGTAATGTGTGAAATGTTATTAACAGCCTGTGCTAAGAATAATCATTCAGAATCCCGTCTAAGCAATTGTACATTGGGCTCCATGCATCACAGTGCCTTTTTTATCACAACACAGAAACAGGCAGCAGAGTGTGGACACCTATTTAAGCAGTGGCCATGGGCTGTGCCACAGCTCATATACTCTTTTATAGATGTTTGCAGCACTTTTGGTAAGAGGAAATTTAGAAAACAGTGAATGACTTAAGAAACAGTATTCAGGAGGAAATCCAGTGAAATTAAATGAAAGCATCTGGCAGGACAGAAGACTCTTCATAGGAAGTTATGATAGTGGTTGAATATTTTTAATATGGTTAACTGAGAATGAAGAGAATAATAAAACTCTAATTCTTTTCAGAGCACAAACAAGCACGAGACTATTCACAGTGGGGCATGGCTAACAGAAGTGGGTTGAAGTAGCAAAATAAAACATTAGCTCAGCTAGAAAAAAAAGTGTAAGGATCAGATTTATTCACTGTGCCTCCTGAGGGGAATACGGGAAGTCTGTTGCCTGTTCATTTTAAATAATCTGGACAATGTGATGAGAAGGGCTTACCTGGGGAAAAAATCTTGACTCAGCAGAAAGTGCACACACAAAAAACCAAAACCATCCCCAAACCCCAAATCTTCACTAATATCTCTTCATTTGTACTGGTTTTCTCTAACCTAGACCACTTTTAATTGGAGCACAGTGGTTTTCTGAACTTTTCTAAATTGTCCAATGTGGACACGACTCAACAATCATCTGAGGAAGGAGACCCCATTTCCTACCACAAGGAGGGTGGAAAGACCTTATATTAGGCCATTTCTGTCACCTGCTATCAAACCATGGGACCTAATTTATTACTCCCCAGGGTCCCAGCAGAGAGTTTATTACCTGTGAAGCTCAGAGGAAATATCTAACCCCATCCTGTACACAGGTACAGCAATCTTTGCAGTTGCAGATGAACAGCACCAATGGCTCCCCCAGAGGGATTCACTGTTGATTTCATTCTTCCCCCCTCCCCAAAATTATGTGGAGCTCCTGGGTTTTGTTTGTTTATTTTTTACTTATGGAACTGCATTTATCCTCAAGTTTTTTTACACCTTGCACAAATGCCTCTGTTTTCTCATCCTTCCACTTTTTGTGGGTGTAAGAGGTCCCTGCACTGGTCTTGTCACTTGTCATAGAGGAAGGACAAAACCCAGGAGCCTATGATACTCAAGAGATTTTGCATTCTTCTTCTGTGCATGGATCCTCACATAATTTAGTTGCCTATCACAATGCTTGTAATACTGATAGCTAACTGTAGCCTCCAGCTCTATCATTTTTCCACTCTCAGCTTGTTATCTTTTCAGATTTCCCAAAGTATGTAAGGTCAGTGAGGGTAGAAAGCCTAGGGAATATCAGAGGTACACCATCTTGTATAAATAAAGCCTTTAGTCTACTAACTGAGAGCTGAAATAAATTTGTGAGAGGAATGTCTTATAGTAATGCCTTATAAAACTTATAAAAACGTAAAAAACTAAACTTTGACAGGATTTTTAAAAGGAGAGAAAATTGTTTGGGCAAATCCAAGGCATTCTGTTTCACTAAACTTACTTTCATTTTCAGACTTCTGAGCCACCTCATGATATATTTAATTTATTTTCTTCTATTTCTTAATAAGAGTTGCTTAAGTTTTGTTGAAAATTACAATTTTGAAATTAAAATCTGAACTTTCCATGTTGAAATACTGATGCAACTTGTTTAAGTGTCCTTAAAATCAAACATTCTAAAAAAGGTGTTGACAAGTTAAATAAAATTCTCTCTGCTTCGTCTGCAGCATTTAAAAACAATTCTGCAACAACTGGTCTCATAAAATCACAGAATAAGGCATAATTATGGGAAAGTTTAACCTTGATTTAACAATGTCTACAGTGCATTTGAAGCTGTGACTACAGCTGGTCTAGAAACATCCAAGGTGGCCCTAATAAAGAGAGCAGAGAAGAGGAGCTGCAGAAACCATCTATATCTATAGCACTCAGCTACTGCTTATAGCCTGTGAGCCAGCTTTTTTGTACACAGAAGGTGGGTAGTGCCCTTTTTGCAAGTCTGTTTCTATCACTGATCATAATTTCACCCCTCAACCTATTTATTAATCTATAGGTGGTGGATAATTAGTCTCCATTGATTTCACCTGTAAAATATGCTACTTTTTCATTGTAGTAGAGAAGATGCTAAATCGACTCTACATCAAGAGAATACCTGCAATGTCTGACACTTTCACAGTAATTAATGACTCTGATCTAAAACCTAGCAGGCTACATAATGAACTCAGCAATAAAAATGTGTACCTGGTTGATAGTATTACTGCACTCACAATTTTACATGTCTAGAAGCTTTCAACCTATGTCAGAGAAGTTATTAAAGACAGATAATGACACTATCACTATTCCTCCCCTTTATCCACCTCCTCAGTGCCTACTAAGGGAAAGCAATCAGTTTAACATGTTCTGCTTTCTAAATCTGTGCTGTAAAGTTTGATGCATAAATACACATCATTTTAATTGTGCTCAGTGAAGGAAGAATGTGATGAGATGTGAAAAGTAATTATTAAAAAATATCCAGGATGCATTTCGTGTAAACAGTCATCATATATATTTAAGGTAAAGATCCATGCTGTATAATTAGGTCAGCCACTATTTTAAGAATTGGCTTAACAAGCAGCAGCAGCCCACTCAGGCAGCAGATTAGTCAGTCTGTGCGTGCAGACAGAAAGCCAGCTGGACTGGGAGAGCAGCAAAGCCAAGTTCACATGGCTGGGCTGAGTGTGCTTGATGGATCCCCTTTTCACTGGATTATTTTACCCATCCATTCCTGTTTTAAATTGACAGTTGAGATTACATTTGTAAATGTCAGTGGAGCTCAAACTGAGGGTTCAAGTTCAGTCTTATTTTTCAGTACCTCATTTCTACAGAACTTAGCTCTCCCCAACTCTCATGTTCATCATCCATCCTGTCCCTCAGTTTCTCTACCCAACTGACTGTATTTTAATATCAAGCTGAGTTTCTCACTTCTGATTGACCAGCCTAAATCAGTTTCAACCCTCTTTGGTGTATTTGAATGACATTTTAGTGCAAATGTCTCTTAAACAAACATTTTAAAGAATTTTGATCGAACAGATGAACATTATTCTGACCTTTTCTCGAATTGCCTTTGCCATCTTTATTTGCCTTTTAGATAAAGATTATTTCTCAAAATTTTAAGTCTACTAACATTCACTCACTGCAAAGTGCAAAATCCACTATGTATGTGCAACAGCAAATTTTAAAATCTGTACTATTTTAAATATTATTTATTGGGTTAAATATTGAACAATGACTTCCAAATCTCAAAATATTTCAAGCTATGTATTTGGAGCTCTAATTTACTTTTGTTTCTAACTCTTGACATGTATTTTTACGTGCAGCTGGGAGAGCTGTAGGTTTTTACTACAAGGTAGAGATATTAAAATCATCTGATTTCTTTAGCTGAAGAGTTATGCAGATCACTTAATAACAGAGTTAGCAATAACATCTCAGCATTGCTGGCACTGGAATATAAACATTGACTACAGATAATTAATCCATGAAAATGTATTGAGCAAATAATGAATGCACTCATGGTAGCAATCAATATACACTCCAAGATATGTCATTAAAATAATGGCCAAAATTGTACAAAGTTTCAATGAAAAAATGGTTTGCCCAACTCCAATGTTTTCCTGCCAGAGCTAAAAATTTGTAAAAGATATAGAGTGTACTAGATGCAAGACGCAATTGTCAGCTATTTTCCTCCAACAGTGATTAAAAAAAAATTCCAATATGTTGTTTATCAGTTTTTCTCATGTCATTACTATTAACAATTTTGAGAGCTCCCCCAATGACTCCATACCCTTCCTACTCTCCAGATATGGTTTTTACCCTCTTTGATCCATGTGTGTATTTTGCACTTATCCCTCATCTCCTAAGGCCAGGTGCTTCATTGCCTCCAGCCAGGAGACAATGTGAATAGCTCCCAGATTCCCTTTGTCACTCTTCTGGATCTCTGTGTGACCTCATCAATTAGTGCCCTTGGTGTCTTCCTATGTTTCTTCCAGATACACCTTTTTAACTTCCCTGTCTGGACAGCAATTCAGGGCTTTTACATGCTCTTGTCATAAAAATCCAGCAGCCCTGCTGAATGTCCTGGCTGCTGACAGCAGCAGAAGCACTGAGGCTCTGACTGCAGCTCTGACCCTGCCAGCCAGCTCAGCTCTCTTGGCTCTCTCCTGAGCTGGACCATCATATACAGCCCCTCTGTGCTGGTGGGACTGGAAGGATACGGTGACATCATGGGTGAAATTGTTCAGCATTTAAGACTGAGGTCATATTTAGAAGTCCAAACAAGTGCTATAGCTCTTTCACCGTGCTTAACATTGGTTGAAGGCATGACTGCAATGCCATGGGGGCTAGCTTTTCCTTGGGGCCTCTCCAGTAAGGTCAATGCCATCTGAGCAACCCTTATAAAATTCAGAGAAAGAGAAGGAGTACCTGGCCAAGACAGGGAACTCATATATAAACTCAGACTTAAATATTTACTTTTATGCTTCCATTTCCAGGACCTGAAACACTAAAAGAAATTATATTATGTCAATAATGTAGTGTAGGGACAATGGGCACTTTCATTGCTAGGTACGTTAAACAGATCTTCCGGCCCATCTGGATTTTCAGGAGAAATGTGCAGATTCATTTCAGGTTCATCTTTCATTACAGATTAGTGGTGGATCATTTCTCTTTGTAGAAAAACATACATGAAGAAAGAAACTGTGCTTGGTGGCTTTTTTATAGGTACAATCTAACGCTTTTTCATCTCAGAATAGCTCCAGGTCTTTATAAAAAAACATTTCGTAACTTATAAAAAAAGCCCAAAGCAACGGAAGGTTAAAGAATAGATCCTTTGTTTAAAAATACACTTTCAAGTTCTGAGAATTTGCTTCTCTAAATCTAGTGCACTGCTCCCTGCAGTTATATCCAGAAGATTTGAAATCCATTAATGGAGCAGATATACAGGAAGCTGAGGGAAAGAAGTCACATTGCATAAATTTAATGACCCATTGTCCTGGTTTCAACCCCAGCCAGCAGCCAAGCCCCACACAGCCACTCACTCACTCCACCAGCAGGACTGGGGAGAGAATCAGAATGGTAAAAGCTGGAAAGTTCATGGCTTGAGATAAAGTCAATTCAATAAGGAAAGCAAAAGAAAACAGAAACAGAAGCAAAGAAAACCAAAGAATTAATACACTACTTCCTGTGGGTAGGCAGGTGCTCAGCCACCTTCCGGAGGTCAGGGCCCCATCACATGTAATGTCTACTTGAGGAGACAAACCCCATCACTCCCAACAACCCCTTCTTCTTCTTCTTCTTTCCCCACTTTATATGCTGAGCATGATGTCATATGGCCTGGAATATGCCTTTGGTCAGTTGACAAGGGTCACCTGTCCTGGCTGTGTCTACTCCCAGATTCTCATTCTCCCCAACTTCCTCACCAGTGTGGCAGTACCAAAAGCAGAAAAGGCCTTGGCTCTGTGCAAGCCCTGCTCAGCAATAACAAACATATCTCAATATTATCAACCCTGTGCTCAGCACAAATCCAAAACACAGCCATACTCATCACTGTGAAGAAAGTTAACTCTACCCCAGCCAAAAACAGCACACTCATCTGGTGCTATATTTTGGTTGCAGAGAAAACATATCAGAGAGATGGAATATCCTAATAGGAAACTGCACCCACAGGTTTGAGAGATTTCTGCATGGAACAAAGGAGCCTGGTTCTGGCTGATGCCATGGGGCTGGAAGCCAGACACCTGCTCCCTTTTCCCCTATCCCACACAGGTCAGTTGTATATTTTGCTATTATAGACCTTTAACTCCCTTTATCTTTTTTTTTAATGGATGTTTTAGATTGGACAATATGATAGTGACATCCACTAGAACTCTTTGTGCCAAAAATAAGCAGTTGGCTGGGTTGTGAAGGTCTCACAACCAGGAGCCATCTGCTCTACCTCCAAGCACCCAAGCAGCCAAAGCCCTTCATCCAGATGGCCTCAGCTGCCCTTGGAATCACAGGGCTTTCACCACGGCAGCAGTGGTGCTCCACAGGCTGGGGCTGGGCAAGGAGAAGCACCTTGACCCCACTGCAGATGGAGACAGCTGGGGCTCCCTGACAAAGCATCTTCTACAAAGATGTGGTGGAGAATGTGAGACTCATAGCATTGACAAAGTCCTCTGAAGACAAACTGAGTGTTGGCTGGGGCACTGCTTCAAAAAGCCCCTGTGTTTAATAATACCTGTAGGAACGAGGCATCTTGGAGACTCTTGAGAACTGGAGTGCAAATTCAAATGCTGCCATAGCACAGAGGTCTGACAGGCCTTTGGAAGATGGGCAAGTGAGCAAGCAGACAAGTCTCAAGAAAACAGGTCCAGCAATATAAATAATTTAGCTCCTTTTTGAAACCATTGCACTTTCAACTACTTAAGAACACAGGGCTAGGAATGACTGTATCTGGAGCTGTGGTGGAAAAACTGTCTGAACAATTAAACAAAATTTGTTTCTGTAAAGAAAAGCCCTGGACCATGTCCACCATGCATGTTGCCCTACTGATTTTTTATTTTCAGTTTTTGTCTTACAAAACAGTTCATTGAGGTAGAGCTCAATAGACAGACTAATCGGGGTCAAGATTTCTGCAGATCTGTTAATTTTTGCTTCAACATCACTCTTATTTTTCAAATACGTGAGTAAATCTGGGAGCCTGAGTTCCTGATGGATAAATATTTCCTCCCTCTGCAATTTGGCTCTTCTACTTTTAAGGAACAATTCGTTCCCTAGAGTTGCAAAACATTTTTCTCACATCTGCAAGATTCTTCAGGACAAGTGATACGTTTGCCCAAGTATCATATGCTTTTATAGCATTTTTTAAGGGATTTACATGCCTAATAAATGGTTTGTCTGGCTGTAGTGCTGTAATTTATGAGCCTTTCAGAATTATAAAATGACAGCAAACTTGTCCCTGCTCAATTCACTCTTCATCATTATAAATGTGCCTTTACAGAGATCAGGACACTCACCCCATTATATCACTGCCGTTGCCTAAAACTCAGAAATCTGACCCAAAGGTGACCACAGATTACACCAAAGAGGGCACAAGTACATTGGTCTGATGAACAGTCAGGTGAGATAGATAGATAGATAGATAGATAGATAGATAGATAGATAGATAGATAGATAGATAGATAGATAAATGTGCTGCCAGAACTAGCATAGGCTTCCCTGTGCAGCCTCACCACCAAGAGCTCTACATTGCTCTGAAGCAACTCCTTTTTAAAGCATACAAGGGAATAGCTCAATCTCTTGTCCTAGGCATTGATTGAGAGGCTGTCAAAATGTTACTGGATTTGGAGATGTTATGTAAGATACAGGCGAAGCAGAAGAAGATGGAGCACTGGCTACTCCTCAAGTCTTCACAAACTTGGATAAGAAACTTCAGGCTTGAAAAGCACACACTAGCACCACCCTGTGCAAAACCCAGGGGCGGGACTTCCAAAACATGCTGTGTTTCATAATCCCACCCCTCCTGCTGAGCTTCTCCCTGGGTGAAGGATTGGAAACATCACAGAAGCTGCTCGCCCCAAGACACACTGCCAGGCAGCTTTCTTTTACAATTACCCCATACTAAACCACATTGTAAGATAATTATTTCATTAGTTAGAATGCATGTTGGGACAGAGCAATTTTTGCCCTTTCCTTTTCATCTCTAGTTAGGAAGAACATGGGAAGAGCCGCGGTGGGAGGAGAAAGCCTTTGAACACCCGTGTGTTTACTTCTCTCTAATAGCTCTGAATCCAGAGAAAGCTAGGGAGTTCACTGGCCAGAGTTAAATCATCAAAAGACCTGCCCAAGAAATTCACAAGCTTTACATGATTTATCTTATTCTGTGTGCTAAAAGTGCAAGGAGTTAAATATACTGGCCTGCTTGACCAGCTGTGATCAGGCATAGCTGTTTCATTAATTCCAGGGGTCATTCATTGTATCCCAACTCTGAAAGGGAGGTAGGTAATCACTCTGCTTTACCATCACTTAAAATAGAGAGAGTTATTCAAACATACTGAAACATTCAATATAAGCAAGTCCAAGGCAATAGACAGGAAAAGATTCAAATCTTTCAGAGAAATAGATTGCTGCTCTCTGATGAGTGGGCTGAAAGATGTGGGATATTTCTAAAGCTAAACAAATGGAACTGAAGAATACAGACTTTGACTATAAAGACAGAAGTTCTGGCAGTGTGTTATCTATCTTCTGCAAAACAAGACCCTGAAATAAATATGTGGTTTCTGAAAATGAAAGAATTTGCTCAGTGTGTGTGAGCTTCAAGAGGGACACTTGTCAGAGATTAAAGTCTTGATGCGTTTTCTCCAGAAAAGGGGTGCAGTGACAATTAGAGCAGGATCACAGAAAGAATTGAGGGCTTGTTGTAACAAGATGGGGCCCCCTTCAGTGTGCTCCCAGTGTGCCCTTCTGGGACATGCAGTGGTCTGGTTCAGCACCCAAATCCTACAGAGTGAGCTACATACACTGATAGTTAATTTTCAGTCATGCACCTCTTCCACATGCACTTGAATCTCTTAAAATTAACTCCTACAGCTATTTCTTCCTCCTCTGGTTATTTTATTCTTATCACTATAAGGAACAGTTGGCTCAGGGAGCATTGATCTGCAGCACTCATGCATGCATATGGAGGAGAGATTTGATTGCTAATTGAAAAAGCATAAATCTGGTGAGCTGTGTAAGGTTTGCAGTGTAACAGGGAAACTTATCAAAGGAAAAGTATCAACTTGATAAATAGTAAATTTAGAGTTCCTTTCTCCTCAGTTTATTAAAGCAACCATGACTGGTATGTAATCAGCAGAGGTGGCTGATACAGAGCTAAAAGTTGAATCCAAACAGGAAAAGGTAAATAAAGGAAAAGTATCCTAGAATAGTTTAACTTTTAATATTCAAAGATGTCATCTGGACAAATCATCTAGATTATCTTCAAATCAATGATCCCACAATTAAGTGCACAGTCACACAGCCTGAAGACTAAAATCAGTAAGATCTAGAGTGATTGATATCTGGGCTTGCTTGTTCCAGTGGTTATTGAAACACAGACTTATAGCTGGTGTTGCTGCTACACACTGTGAGCAAAGCTCATTCTCAGGATAATGCCACTGAGAAATGGATTGAATCCAATGATTAATTTGACCTATGTGTCACAGCATGCACATACTTGCACCTGCACACAAAGGCATAAAACCAAAATGTAGGCTATTTGATATGAAAGTAAAATCATCTGTGGTGGTGCTGCTTCAGAGAACAAGTGTTTTTCACAGCATCACACCCTTCCCTTGCTTGTTTATTTATCTCATCCTGGACCTCACAGCCATTGCAAAGTGTGCACAACTGATGTTTTCCTTTAATCAAAATCAGAGGTGGTTTGCTTTAAAGAACAAAAACAAAGAGGAAAAGAAAGCAGAAGAAGAGGCAGAGGATGGATCCAAGGATCCTGCAGGTGTGTGTGCACCACCAAATGGCATTTCCACAGTTCATCCCACTGCCCTGCAATGGCCCCATCCCAGTCCATCAAGGTCAAACTTCCAGACAGCCCGCTTTCTTTTGAGTCTTGTACTGCAGCCTGCCACCCCTGGGCACCAGAAACACCAGACCTGTACTGCTTAGCTTGCACCAATTTCACTGCAACGTAGTTAGCGAATTGTTTAAGCAAAGCTGAAGAAAATTAAATGAGATAGATATAAAGTGTGACATTAATTTCTAGTACACTGATGTAAAGGAACTGCATTTAAAATAGATGTGGCCTATAAAACATTATGTGACAGTAAATAACATAAATGACTGGGTTTGGAGGTTAAAATGAGGTTTTAAAATGAGGCATGCTATTCACACTGACATTTTGTTTCAACAAAATTAATATGCTCATTCTCTTCCTAAAAATCCTATCACAGCCCTGAGAACTTTTTTCTGCCCTCCTGTGCTCCTGCCTGGCCCTGGAACAGTACAGCTCTGGGATCTCAGATCAAGCTTCTTGGAGAAGAGCCTTCTGACGGAGAGCAGTGAGGAGGTTTGTCAGGCTTTTTCCAACTTTGCTTCAGAGTTGATTTTAGTTGCTTCACCTTTAGCGAAACTTCCTGAGCAACTCTGCAAACATGTTTATAACTGGCTGTGTACCGCACTCACCCTGACCCACAGACTGACCTCCCACCTGTACCTCAGCCCTGACCCATCATCATCACAATTGGCTGCCCTGCAGCTGCTGGGGCAGTGGAACAAGCTCTGTCTGGCAGGTCCTGCCCTGACAGTTCCGATGGGACCTGGCCCTTTCTGCTCCTGGACAAATCCTGGCATCCAGCTTTATAATTGCTGAGGCAAAAAAAATCTGTACGTCTTGCTTTGAGCATTAGGACAACAACCACATGTGAGTATCATCACACTTTGGTCCATGTCTTTGCAGAACACTCAATTCCTTCTAGTAAAAATATTAGATTTAGACCCATTATTAAAGATGTTACACAAGCTTTCATCTTAGAAGAGAAATTTGCTTGCTGGCATGTATTTGCTTCAGCAATGTATTTATCATCTTCTGTTACTACAAAACATTCCCGACGCCCAAAAACTATTCCCAATGACAGTTCTCAGCTCTCAGTTTCCTCACAAGCACGTAGACAACTGAATGGAGCAGTGCAAAAACCCCAGAAATATCTTCCTAAGTCTTGCAAGCATCACACATTCTCCTGGTGCTTTTTATATCTTGATGTTCAGATACCCAAACCAAAATCATGTTGCCATGCAGTCGGTGAAGTTATTTTAATAGACTAGCAAGTGCTAAGGGCCAAAGGTAAGATTGGGGTGACACTGGCAAAGCCATATAAAACTCTCCCTGGCAATTACATTTTCCTATTGCTCAGCCTTAAGTTCCAGGGTAAATATTGCCTTCCAGCCAATGAGCACAATCTGGATTTGTCCCTGTTCACATCAACAGCAACCCTAAACATCTCACAGGAGTTTTGTCCCTACAGGCAGCATTAGGGCTGTAAAAGAAAGATGACAAAGTAGGGTTCTAGCTGGATTCCTGCTCCCTTCATGTCTGTGTGGATGTCACCATGCTCAGAAGAACAAGCATAATGTGATGGCATCTTTGCTGAAACAAGCCAGGGCAAGCTGAAGTTGTGCTGTGGTTCCTCCCACTGATTTCCAAGTACAAGTACCAACCCCCAGGATTGATAAAAGCCATCCATTATCATTACATTGGTGGTGCTTTTGCACCATGTTTGTGTGCCTTTGTATATGAACTTACTGTGCATGTCCCTGCCTAATTAGCTGCCCACATGATTGTAGCATGGCTAGCTTGTCTTATTTCTCCTTTTTCTTCCAGTTTTGAGGCTCTTGTCCACTGCCTCCTGTTCCAAATGAGATAGTAAATCCATAGGCTTGAAAAAGATTAGCTCTGCTGCACTTGATGCAGTGGGGGATGTGGTCTGTCACCAGGGAAAGTCAGCACTTTCACAACAGAGAGTAATAAATAACAGATGAAAGTACAAATGGACCCAAATTTTCTCGTGATTCTGTGATTTCTACTATTAAAACTTTGAAATAAGACTCTTTGTCCTGCAAGCCAAGGGAAAAACATAAAATACCTGCATCTTTTCAATAGATTTATATTATTAGTACAGTAAACTAGGGATTCATTAGGCCCCAGACCCTGTAAAAACCTTTGGATTTGGTGAGTAACCCAGAAAATTCTTTCATGATATCTTATTTTCTGGAATTTCCTTCCAAAGTTAAGACACCATGTTTCAAAACCGTGGTGTCTTGTGATGGCCTGTTTGTTTTAGTTCCAAGGGATTGAGTTTCATCTTGTTCTGTACACAGTAGTTGCTCTCAGAGTGATGGTATCTTTTCTAAGTTGCCTCTAATTAAAGTTGCTTTATAATAATGCATGTGCTCCCAGTTAGGATGGAAGCACTGTTTACAGATTGTCTCTTTCACACAAATTTCCGCTTGGGTGCATTTCCTGCCTAGAGCTAATGAAAGAAAATCTTTGAGTAGAAATTAACTGGTAAGACTAAATTATAAGTAATTAAACAGCCCCATGGGAAGGCCAGAGTATGCTTATGCACTCTTGCTTCTCTTTACCAATTGCTTTTCACCTTTCATTTTTTTCCATTTGTACTCTCTTTGTAAGAAATTATTTTTATGACTCCTCTTCAAGATGTTGGTCCTTGCTAGAAAAATATTGAGGGCATGTTCAAAATAGTTTTTTAATGACATAAGTATATGGTCATCTGTGTGAAGCCTTCTGCTATGCTCCCAGAGACACAAATGTAACCACCCTGAAAGAGGGGAGAAACAGTGGTTGTCATCTACCATTATGCCTCATGGATTTGGGATGACTCCAGAGTATGACACAAACAAGGAATAACCCACCCCATCCAAACTCTGCAGATCTTGCTTGCAGATTATCTAGAAAAACAGCAGCATCAGAGAACTCCCAAATCTGAGAACATCATGAACACAGCCCTGCCTATCTCTGGCATGTCCTTGTTGTCAGGGCTTGAAAAAGGATTGATACAAAACAGAATGTGATGGCCTGATTTGTTTCTCTGAAACATCTTCACTGACAGCCCATGATCGTCAGTGGAGCTGCTGGGGCTGCCCCTCTGCCACAGCTGAGCTCCTCACCCTGCCTGTCAGCAGCTTCCAGAAGCATGAGCTGGCCCTCTCCAGGTGATGGGAACTTAGCTCCCCATAGCTTACAGCAGACTGTTAGATGGCCATATAGCAGAGAAAAGCCCATGTGTACTATTCAGTCCTACAGTTTCTCTTGTAATTTCCTGTGTGCAGACCCACAGGGCAAGCCCTGTCATTTGAGGTAGAAATTACAGCAGGGCAGAAACAAGCCACCTAAGAAGTTTAATATGAACCTCTAGAAAATATTAAGATTTAATCATTTAAGATTAAGATTTTTTGTTTAATGAAAGGGTGCAAGGTAACACCATAAAAAACCTAATTTTTGGAATAATTCAAAGTAATTCTCAAGTTTAAAGTTTCCAATGCCTTTATCCAGGCACTAGACTGGACAAAGATCTAGAGAAACATTATTAAACCCTGGCAACAGGAGTCATGCCAGCGTGGAAGTGGACCTGACAACATGCAAGATACTTTCTGTCTGATATCCATAATTCACTACAGAAAGTGGTAGGTATCAGCAAACACTGTCTGCTTCTTAACATATGGCAATGTTATTTCAAGAATATTGTTTTGCAACCTCTTGATTCTACTTCACAGAAACTTCACCCATGTCCTTAAAAGCTGAGAGAAAGAACCTGCCAATTACCATATGGACCTTGTAGAATTGCACAATCTTTCCAGTCCTGAGGCCATTTATTATTAAGGCCATTACTCCGAGGCTATCATATATTAACTGGGAAAGCAAATTGGCTGTCATGATCTAACCCCAGATAGGACTGAGCCCCACCAGACCACTCACTCATTCCTCAGGTGGGATGGGGGAGAGAATCAGAAGATTAAAAGTGAGAAAATGTGAGTTGAGATAAAGACAGTTTAATAGCTGCATGCATAAGCAAAGCAAAACAAGGAATTTATTCACCACTTCCTATGGGCAAGCAGGTGTCCAGCCACCTCCAAATAAACAGGGATCTATCATCTATAACTCTTACTTTGGAAGACAGATGACATAGCTTCCAAAGACCCCCTCCTCCTTTTTCTTCTGCCAGCTGTATATGCTGACAGTGATGCCATATGGCACAGAATACTCTGAGACCCGTTGGGGTTGCCTGTTCCACCTGTGTTCCCTCCTAACCCCTTGTGCACCCCCAGCCCACTCACTGGTGAGGTGGGATGAGAAGCAAAAAAAATCCTTGATGCTGTGTAAGCCCTGCTCAGCAAGAGTGAAAAGATCATTGTGTTATCAACAGTGTTTCCAGCACAAATCCACAACAGAGCTCCATGCTACCTACTGTGAAGAAAATTAACTCTATCTCAGCCAAAGCCAGCATATTAGCATATCACCTAGATGTGCTGGAGGCAATTTTCATACTGAAATGTCTTTCCATGTGTCATCTTCTTGTGTATCTGAAGATGGACAGAGCAATGACTTAAATCAATCACTTAAAGTGAGTTTTCTTCTTCTAAAACAGGATTCTAGGACATTCATGCAAATGAAATGTGGGAGCAAACACAACATTACTGATTCAAACTGTGTATAGTATCCTATAATTGATGCATTATCATAAGAAGCCTCCAGTAAAGAGGAAATATTATTGCAATCCGTTAGTTTTCATGTCCTTGTGAAAATAACCTCTTTCTCTTTGGGCAGAACTCTGGCTTCTCCAACTCTTCTTTTCAATACCAACACTGTGAGATTGACACAGAACATTTAGTTTAATATTTCTTCTAGAACTTCCAAAGTTCTATTTCTAAGGACACAACTGTGGGAACACTCTGTTAAGTCCTTCCACCTTTTATTCTATAAATTCTCTCTCTTATGCCTTGAAATAAAATTATACCTGCACTTCTGCAACATCTTCTCCTTAAGGATGGCACAGTGATAATTGATTAATGTTAAGGAGTTATGCTTTTAGTAGCACAGTAGTGCAGGTATGAGAACAAGGCTGTGTAGGGACTAAATATCTTCCACTACCTCGAGAGTGGGGTCAGGGCTGACAGAACGGCCAAAACTGTGAATCCCATCCTAGCACTCCACAACATGTACTCTTTACATTTGTTTTAAAGTGTCTGCTGCATAGTGAGAGTTGGGCTGAAGACCAAGATAAGAATTTCACTGATTTCAGTGAGTCTTGGGTCAACCTCTAAAACTGATTGGGTGTTTCAGCATGGATTATACCTGCCATATATATATATGTATATAGTGTACTTGAAGTTTTCAAAAGTATGTGCTAGAGAATATTCTTTTTAGGTATTTGGCTCACAGGAAACATGGTTTGAGAGGTTTATACCCCTTAATAAAGGTATTTCTCTATAATTTTTGTGATAAATGACATTTCATATCTTTCCTTGGAATGAAACTCTTTTATATTTGCATTTATTTAAAGAATTCCTCCTCACAAATTACTCACAGATAAAAACCCTTATAAGTACAAGTACAGCAAGAAGCTGTATCACACTGAGCAAATTATAGTACAGCAAACCCCCTCCCAACTGTTCAGAACTTTCGCAGATGAAAACAGTGTTTCATGCAATACAGAAATTCAGGGCAACAATCCAAAAGGTTCATCAGTGGCCACAGGACATATAGGTATATTTATGTTTTATGTAGATAAATATAAAACCACCTCTTTAACTAAGAAGCAGTCAGGAAAGTTAGTCATCTGGTGTTCACATCTGTCTGCACTTGTACACAACAAGCCAAAGGAACATGCAAGGGCTTCTTTTCTGAGTCAACCCTTAATACAAGGTGTGTCCTGAGCACATCCTTAGAAAGCTGCACTATCAGAGAACCCATAGTGACACTTACTGTTGAACACTGTGGACTTGGGAAGGATGCCATACAGCCATTGGGTACAAAAATTTATCCAGGAGGTTTCTGAACAGCCCTTTCCTTCCTGGCCAAATACCTCTGTCTCAAAGAAGGCAAGAAGGGCTACCTGGCTCTCCTACTCACTCGACTCTTCCTCTTTCCTCCTCCTGCACTGCCATGTTCCCCTCACACAGAAAAAAACCATAATGAAAGGAAAGAAAAATCTCCCTCCCTGACATCCAAGGAGGGAGCCTTTGCTGGCTGGAAAAAAGGAAAGCTCGCCCGTTCCCTATCATGGCCTGGCATGGCTCAGAAGAGGCTGCTGGCACAAAGGATTACTTGCTGCCTCTATCTAGCAAATCACCAGCACACATTCCCACTTTCTTGCAGTTTCACACAGTCTTCTGACCTCACCATGTCACAGAATGGTTTCTCACTCCTGGGGTGTCAGCCCTCTGAGAGAAGGATGATGTGCCCTCTGATGATGTGGTATGAGCACCACAAGTCTCTGCATGGAGCAACAAGCCCCAGGATCCGAGGGGCCATCTCCATAATATACCTGTGCTGAGATTTGTGTTGTCTGTTTCAAAATCCAAGGTGTTCCCTCATCCCTGATGGCTTTCAGTGTCAAAAACTGTAACAGTGAACAAGAATTATTTGCAGAGCTTTCAATTATGCAACAAATGAGAATGTTGTTTCAAAAGTTTTCATGCACTGACCTAGCCCTACTCCCACTGCAGTCAATGGCAGAGCTCCAATTGACACCAGCAGGAGTAGAATTAGAGTGGTGGGAAATTGTTTTGAGACTCAGATGGAAAAAAAAAATCTCTGAACCACATCTGCTTTCTCTTTTCACTCTCTCTTCATACATCCACACCCATCTCTTGGTCTCCCTAGCTGTGGTGAAATGATGCACTAATTGGTTCTGCATGGACAAGACCACACAGAGGAAGTGATGTTGCCATAATATAATCTAATCAAAATAATTCTCAGGTCTGAGTGAGCATTTAAATAAAATCACAGAGCAGTCCTTGACAGTTCATGGTTGCTGTAAAATGATTGAAAGTTATGGGTAATTTCAATCTAAGCCCAGTTCCGAGCTTGTTTACCTTTCTATCACATATCTTTTAAATCCTAATTATATGCAATCAACAGTATAAGCAACATGATTCTTCTTGTAGTTGATAGATTCCTGGGTACATTTTGCATGCTTTCAGATAAGTACACAAGAACGAATACATAAGCTCTTTCTACCTGAGAGAGGTTTACATCAGGTAATTACAACTTAGCTCAATTAAAAACGTTCTTGAAACAAGTACAGCGTCTTTTAGATCCACAAAGCTAATTTAAGGAGCCAGTGGGTATGATTAGGTCAGAGAACAATGAAGGCTGGCTGGGAATTAAAATGAAGGTCACAGATGAGTGACTTTATTTTTGGCTGGACTTTCCCAGCAGGGTGTTGCTTCATTACATCAAAATAATAATCCTTCTGGGTGCAGAATAAGGCAGATCAGCCCTTTTGCAGAGTGACCAGAAAGGCTGTGTTATGACTGCATCATCCACATGTAGCCTCTTAAAACATGGCATGATATTTAGGGTTTCTGAGCCTCCGCCCTTCTAATCCACTCCACTCTTTGGGAGGGTCCAGCACACCAGAGAGAAAATGACTTTATTTGAAGGATTAGCTAGACCGACAGGGCTGAAGACCCAGGCAGACTGTGTGCCTCCCATACCAGTGGATCCAAAAACCTGCCATGGTGCTGGTTGTTCTTCTCATGTCTCTCTGGCTGCAGTAGCTGCTCCTGCAGGAAAGGTGAGCCAGGACCAGATGTAAGCCTTGCATGGACCATGTCCTCACCCACAGGAACTGTTCCCCAGGGCTGAACACAGGGGCAGGCTGGCAACAGAGCCCATGGGCAGACCCAGACATGGTGAGAGTATCAGCCAGTCCAGGGTCCAGCCAGAGAGCTCAGCCAGAGGCAGCAGGAAACAGGCCAGAGATACTCCCTTTCTTTTATTGTCAAGCAGTTCAGAGGATATCACCCACAGCTCATAGTGACATTGTGATCCAGACTCAAAAGAACATGACTTGATTATAATTAACAAGTCAATGCTGCATACCTGCGGGAAGAAGTTTCATTTCTTGGGTGGTTGAAGGTGCTGGTTAAAAGATAAATTTCAACCAACTCTCAGGATGTTATCCTGCTCCTTACAAGCTGCTTTTCAGAGTCATGGGTAAAAATTAGTAAGTGCTACAAACTCCAATGCTATTTCATTGCTCTTGACAAATGAATTTTGGTCATAATAATCATAATTAACCCTCTGCATGTACAACAGTATTTTGCACCTTGTAAATTGGATGAAGACATGAACAGACTGTCATAGCATCCTTGTCTGTCAAGTATTGTGATCCTGATTCTACAGATAAAGAAGCAGCACATTTAGCCCAGCAGAATTTAGACAGTGAAAGAGACTTGACCTTGTTAACCACATATGGGCCTTGTCTGCATTAGGCTCATGCAACAGTGAAAGAATTCAGGAAGGATATATGTAAGGAAACCAGTTATTGTACCATTTTTGTAATATGGACTTTTCAAAAGACAGCCTGAACTATTCACCTATAAAAGAGAATATAATCACAATGTCTGACTGCCCTGAGAATCACATGAGTACAAAGTGCAAGGTTTGTGAGCTCAGTTCTATCCTCATATTCCAGACAGTTCTTACTGATTCTTTTCCAATATGCTGAAAACTCATCTGGTTTTTAAGATTTATTTTTTTTATTTAAATAAAGGTAAAGAATTCATAAGTGGTGAAGTTGCATCATGGGACAGTGCACAAAATATGTACGTGTCATAAACTAATAGTGTAATTTTTAAAATCATGTATATTTGAACATATTATGAATAGAATGTATGACCATGTTGAAAACAAATGCAACTGATATTTTGAGCATAATTCTGCTCAGATTTCTATTCAGATGAAACTTCTGCTGTTTATGAAGCTTGAAAAATAAAAATTTAAGGAGTGCATGTTATGAAAGTCTGGTTCTCATTTCTATGTCAGTTTTTCCACATTAATCAATTGTCCAGACTTGTTTCCATTGTACTCCCTTGGAGTACTCCAATTCTGGGCCTGTCTTCACTTCTGATTAGCACATATATGACAGAAATAGCTGACTTCTTTTTAAATATCCCATTTCAAGCTGAGGAACATTACTGTAGGGTTTGAAAAAGATTGTCCGGAAAGCTGATGCATTTCTTGGTTTGTTTAAGAAAATCCATAGGTTCGCTGTGCAGAAACAGCTGCAGAAAACCTATTTAATTTCTTCAGGAGTGTTGAACCTGTTTCTCCCAGACTGGGCCAAAGAGGTTCACAAAAACATTCCTGGGTACTTCTCACTCTGGCTATAGCGCCGTGGGAAGGTGAGACATATTAATGGATTAATGGACCCAGGAAGTAACTCAAGTACCCTGGTCCTACCATGTCATCCTCAATTTGTTACTCTTTATAAATTGTCCCTAAAAAAGAGAAAGAAAGAAGCTGAGCTGAAGTATCTGGTCCTATGCCCATCTACCAGAGAGTATTTCTACTGCTCAGTCATGACTAGATGTGCCTGTCAGGAAGATGAAGTCACCATGGCATTAGCTCACCCATGAAACCTTGGGACTGTGGGATTAAGCAAATAATAAACTTTACTCAGCCACTGAAAAAATCAGTAGGTTATAGTGCAAATGTTTAATATTACCACAGATACAGCATCTGCCAAAAGCATTTTTACACAAATATAAATGCACTAATTTAAAGTTCACTTTATAGCAGTTCAGTAGCCATGAGATTGTGATACACTGAATGGTGCATTGGCCAGGAGGAAACTCTACAGGCCTTCTAGTCGACCACTGAAAGTGCTTGAGGGAGAGGTTCTCAATTTCTAGGCATCTCTGGGGTTGTAACCAGGCTCAAGCAGCCCCTGCAGTTAGCAGAGACAATGAACAGTTCCATGTAACCCTAATGTGATCATTTAGGTCATGCCCAGAGGAGTCAGTCATGATCACTGGTTCCCTAAGGTAGCTCTGCTACAGGTGTGCACTACACATGAGCCCTTTCCACACAGATCTTCTTTGCTAAGAAATACATCTGCAACACTTTATTACCCTTCTCTCAAATAAATGTCCCTAACACAGCTCTGCTGTCACTGTGTTTTCTTACCTCAGTGGTCTCCATGTGTATACATTCTTGATAATTCTACATGGATCAGGGACTTTTCTGTGGACCATTGACATACTCTTTAATCCTCTTTCAGGAATGATGGGGAATTTGAACAGCACCTGAAATTTGTGTAGTTACACAATAAAGTGAAAAATGTCACCCAAAAGAAATTAGCTACTGTTATTTATGCAGTTTATTCAATTAACCAATTTATTCTAAATATGTATGTAGCATGCTTTATCTATGCAGATAGATAGGAATTTTACATGTGGTTTCAGTTATTTTAAATACTAGTTTTGTTTTGTGCATTTGCAATTCTGTTGCTTAATAAGCCAGAAAAGTCCTCATTTTGTAGTAGACTTGTTAGTATTACTGGAACATGTCTTTTGTGACCTGGATCTTCCCTGTATAGATATATTTTGATTAGTGTGATGGCACTTCCTTGTCTAATTTTCACAGTGTGCTTGATATTTTACCTTTTCAGTCTTCTTCTTTTTTTTTTTTTTTCTCTATCTGTGGCTTACTATCAGTGTGAAAAAAAATAAAGTATTTGCATGACATCAATCTAAGCTACAGTTCTCACTTATGAACAGGTAGTCCATTCCATCTGAGTGCAACTTCTCTCTGACTCCTTCAGTGACAACTTGATAGATAAGTTCCATTACTGAATTTGGGGTTTCTTTCATGACCACTCACTACCAGCACCATCCTAATATCACCAGATCAAATGGGGCAACACTCTTTTTTCAAGGAGTAATATATTCTGGTTAGAAATATAATGGCTATAATCATAAAAGTGTTTTCACCCCCAGCAGCCGCTTAGGCAGCGGTTAGCTCCTTTTCATTTCTTTCACAGGTGATTTTCCCTTCAATAAGCTTCCTTTTTTTCACTCTCATCCTGGTATAAATCCTTGTGGTTCAACCAGGAATCATAAATCTTTGTTATCTCAGGAACTTCTCTTTCTGCTTTCATCAAGTATTTATTTGTATGGTAATACTTCAATATTTTAAACCACTGCTAAGCAATTTATCATAATAAATGGCATTTCTTTTTTTATGTCCCTGTTCTTGTACCATATCCCAGCTTGCTTGTTTAGATTATGAACTCTTAGATATTGCACCCAGAATTTCCAAGAGGGATTGGTTATTTTTGTAGTTTTCACCTTGAAGAGAGCTCAGTCTAGAGGTTCACAATGAGGTATAGCACAGCCCTGTCATAGCAGGCTGTGTGAAATGCTGTTGTCAGTAACTGTCAGGGACAGATTCTTTCCAAAATTAACCAACATTACTGAACTTACACCTCTTGCTTCCCCATTTGAAGTATTTAATGAGTATTTAATTTCCCAACCTGGGACCACTATCAGCGATGCTCCCTTGATCACAAAGGAAGGGAAGCACAGGGAGATCTTTAGAAAACATGAGGGGTTCATGACCATGGAAAAACCAGAGCAATGACCTACCTGCAGCAGGAACTAACAAAATGGGGTGTTTTGCTTCACCTTTCTCTGCATCTGCAGCCACTTTGTCAAAAAAGCTCCCTGCTGCCCACCAGCCCAAGCACCACACACAGACAAATATGTCTCTATCACATCACTTTCCCTATCTATTACATCTTTTCAGTCTGTCATCAGTGGGTAGCACATTCCCAGACCCTAAAAGGGCACCTTGGCAGGGCTTTGCTCAGTCTCTGGAGAGGACTCCAGTCCTAGTCTTCAACTCCACCACTTAATTTAGGTATAGATACTTCAGTTTAATGGGTGACATTAGTAGGAGGAGGCTGGCAAGAGCTGATTCACCACTGCTGCTAATCTGTGCCATTCTGCAGGCTCCACTTGTCCCCAGACTACGGGTCTATATCAGCATTCAAAGGCGTGGCTGAGGTGACATCTTCTCAGACAAGTGCCTTGCTCTGGCTGCAACCATCCTGGCTCTGATGGCTGAGCTCATCTATGGGCTTTGTAACTTTTTTAGCCAAATATATGGGCTTGGCAAAGCATGGCTGGGAAGAGCCAGAGCAAGAACTGGAGTAACCAGGGAGTACAGTCATGAGCCACAGTTTGACATGACAGCAGAACAGTTATACCTCTCCCACGGATATGGGCTTTGGGGAACAAAGAAATCCTTCAGGAAAGTGCTTGAACCCAGTAGAGATGCCTTCTGTCTTACTTGAGAGCCTTTTTTTTCACCACTAATCCTTGTTGGTCAGTCATTTCAACACTGAGGGAACAGTTTCAGCTGGATCCATCTGCATGGTGATAAGAACTCAGGAGAGCACCTCTACACGCATCTCCTTGGTCCTTACCTACATTTCTTCTCTGTCCTCAGATGGGACAGGGTGATCTCTCCCTTCAGGAGCTGCAGGCCTCAGGGCTTACCTATTAGAATGTTTTTTCTCTGCTTTAGCACAAGAGATTGTTTGCCATATAATAAAGATGGAGATGATTAAAGCATGTCTGGGCCTGGACTAGTACGTCACCACAGCCCTTTGGAACTGGCAGCATTAGACAATCCTCCACACCCCAGGTGAATCTTCTCTTACTGGCACAGCTGTACTTACCTTGCTATGCACTGCACTGACATGAATCATAAATCACTTTTTGGGTAGACATGCTGAGGTACTGCACAATTGCAGAAAGAGACTGCTCCTCTTGGGCCAGATTTTCCCTGGTGAGCAGCTCTGGTGGCTCCTGCTGCTAGAAGAGAAAGCAGAATGTGTCAGCCCTGCTCTGCTGCAGCAGGGGATGCTGAGCAAGCAACTGCACTGCTGTTGATTGCATACTGTGTGAGGAAAGGCCATTTGGACAGCCATGTCCTGTCCCTTCCTGCAGGACAGATTTGATCCTGAAAATTCAGTACATCTTGAAGTTGTTAGAGATCAGATTTCAGCCCTGTGGCACTTGATCATAGAATCACAGGATACCAGGTTGGAAGGGACCCCAAGGCCCCGAGCAGGAGCCAGTGTGCAACCCTTTAAGACACTTCAGGAAACTATGGCTGCTCACTGGCAAACACCAACGTGGTTAACCCATCACCAGTAGCTGTTCACACTCCAGGGGCTGGGAAGAGCCCACACACCTGCATATGGCTTGTGTCTCCCTAGGGATCTCCAGTAGAAAGCAAAGACCATCTCTTCTGGATGTAAAAAAGCAGCAAAGGCCTTAGATGCCTGGAGGGAGTAAATGAACAGCCACAGTGGGACTGAGACCACCCCCAGCTGCTGATTTGTGAAGGATTTACAAAGGACCTGTAACCACCACTGCAGAGCATGTGGCAGGTCTCCTGTGCACAGGACCTGTAAACATCAGCTCTGGACCATAAATGGTGCTAGTCCCCGCCTCTGTCTTCACTGAAGTAAGGCAAGGATATATAAACGACTCTGGAGAGCAGGAACTTGATCCTGCTGACTGTGAGGATGGGTGGGATGGCCACCATACAATTTCCCTCTACCTGTAGCAGAGTTCTTGTCATGCAGAGAAATGCTGACAGGTTCTGAGAGTCAAACCTTCTCTCTCAAAGGGCCAAAAGAGCTCCATGGCTCCCCTGTGGGCTAAGGGTCTGAAGACAGTGCTGCTCCTCATCCTTCCTGAGCTGCTAGACCACACAGCCACAGGATCTCTTGTTTATTTTAAGGGGGTGGAGGAAGCTAACCAGCCTACAGCAGTAGTCAGAGGCTAATGTTTCCAGATCCAGAGACATCGTGCTTGAAGGCCAGCCTTGGAGAGTCATTACATGAAAATTTCAGTATTTCAGGACACTACAGGTTACAAATGCCAACACTTTTCTCTGTCATTCAAAATCACAGTGATTTCAAGGTGAAAATAACTGAGGCCTATTGATTATTCCCTGAACATCCAATACCTCTTTAGAGACACTGTAATTCCCTCCTGTAAATGATCAGTAAAGCCTGGGATGCAAAGACCTGTATAGTTCTTCAAAAGCCCAGACATTTATATGTACAGAATAGTTGTTAAAAATTCCAACACCATGGGTTTCCAGAAACAGAGAAATGATTGCAATCACTGAAAGAAAAGAAGATGCAAGTGTCCTTCCAAAAATCTTATATTAGTTAAGTTTGCTCTTTATTGATTTATTCATTTGACTCATAAAGATATAATTAATGAAACTTTTTTTTACAAGAAATATTTTAAACAGTTTCAAAAATTTATCTTTCTTCTCTCAGGTCCCTCCCTGACGTAAATATTACATTCATAAATCTAGCCTGTGATAAAATTCTCTCCTAATTTATAGGATTGAGTCCCCAGAAGAAACAATTTCCTGTGAAGTTTTGCCAACTCTCCAGCTAAGCCTGGTACTGGGAGTGTTTCACTCCACTTCTTGTGGATTGCTCCACTCCTAAATGAGTTTTAAAGTGTTGTGCCTCTGGTGGTTTTTCACGAGCCTTCCTCAGGCACAGCTTTCATAGGGTTTCATAAAAAAAATAAAATAAAAAAAGGGCATTTAGTGCTGCTAATGTAGAGGCAACTTGCCAGCCTCTAAAGAGAGGCATTTCACATAACATCGTGTCCTATTTAACCAGACTCTTTATCACCTTGATATTGACAGCAAACAGAAGGGTGTATGATGGGAATAATTTTTAACAAGCTGCCCTTACCAGTGAGTTTGACTCAAACCCACAGTTCTTCAGCATTTGTACTACTGACAAGCCTGGAATCTGAACCAGGAGACCCATAAATATTGTAAGATAATTCCAAGATCCAAAGATCTTGGGCAGGACAGACTGGGATTGAGATCCATCACACACGATGTATAAATCCTGCATTCCAGTTTCCTCAGAAGACAGGCTACTTCCCAGCTTGCCTTGCTCATTTCAATTTCCTGTTATTCAAAAATTCTTTTAAAAAATACAGTTCTTACTGTCAAATCATGAATAAATAGTATAACTTCTTCTGCCCTCCAAGAAATCTTTTCCCTGTATATAATTTGACTAAAGAGCATTGACTTATTATGGAAGAAAAATGTACTGAGAATTTATAGTCAATTTGAGCCTGATCATTACATATAAATATCTTTGGACATGATTGTTTCCTATATTACACAGTCCCAGCAGTTCAGCCAAGGTTTCAAGTGGCCTGGCTGATAAGGCTACTTTGGTTTTCAGATCCAGTATTTTTTAGTTTTCGTCTTCCTTTTTCCCCTCAATTTTATACTATCCATGTCTAGTCCCTAACCAGGATGCAGAATGAAGTCTACTGAAGGCCAAGTATCCATTTACACATCTGCAGACTCATCCCCATTCCCCTTCAAACCTCCCAGCTCACCTGAAATGCTGTCTTTTGGTAACTAGAAGCTTCCAAATTTCCAAAGACCTTTTCTTCAGACATAATATCTCCATCCTCTCAAAATGTCCTGATTGATGCTGTCTGAAATGCAGACATTTCTTACATTGTTTCCCCAGATGGTTATTGAGTTGAAAAGGATGGAAAGAAATCCTGGAAAGCCTGCAGCTGGATTTTCCAGCTTTAATGGAAGAGAATAATCCATAGAGCAGAAACGAACCAGCAGGAGTGCATATGGTTGGTGTCCACCACCAGCTTGGTGGGAGGCTCACCTGCACTAGAGTGCAGCTGCTGCAGCCCACCTTCTACTCTGCATCTAGATAATCAAATTAAGGATAGCAGGAACATCTCCAGGGTCCTCCTGAGTTCCTGTGTGTACACATAACCACTGATCTGGGATAAAAAATAACCACTAGTATGGGGTATAAAAATATAATCTCTCATATTACCCTTAAAATCTTTAAGGCTACTTTGTATGTGTCAAATATATCACATATGAGACAACCAAAGAACAAAAGTTAATTATCAAATTATTAAAAACCCTACCTATTTTTTAATCTGATAGCTCTTCAGTAATGGATACGATGACGTTCCTCAGGTCAGATTTTTTTCATCACTGAACCAAACAGTACCAAAACCCCTGCTGATTTCATCTGAAAGCACAGTGTACTCACGTGGCCCGTGAGTAAAGCTACACCACAGGCCTCAAACCTCCAGCATTATCAAGCGCTGCACCTCTGTTGCAAACCTCAGTATATTTAGGAAAGAAAGATAAAGCACTCAGACACATATAAACAGAAAAGGAGACCAGCTTTTGTTTAAAAGATTAAACAGAAACATAAACTTGTCTCTCCAGCTTGCAGAAGAAAGTTTGAAAGGTTAAGACTCCAAACTGGTTGACAACAATTATAAAACATCCTGTTCTTCAGGTGTCTTGATTTTTATCTTTGTCTCACTAAGAGTCCACACATAGAACTGCAAAACTATGTTCCCAAAGAATATGTGGCAGGCACTGGGTGAATGGTTTTTCCTATAAAAAGCTGAATTTGGAAGCATGGCAAGAGTCCCCTAATCACTGCTACCCCATTTAGTTTATGAATGGTGGCCAAGCACTCCGGCCATGCAGAACAGACTTTGGGAGGGTTTGGATGTTAACACTAATTACACAACATATCTGGATTCAGTCAGCCTGTGTTCATTATTCAGGAGTGATATTAATTCCCTAAGATCCCACAGCCTTTATAAAATATCAAGAACTTAGGGGCTGGAATACTGTTTCTATTAACTTTTTTGTCCAGTCAGATTTTTATTGCCCTTTTAGACTACTTTGGCACTAAATATCCTCCTAAAGGCTTTTGATACCTCCCCTGAAAGTGCAAAGTAATCTGGCTGTAAATGAGAATGAGGTCCAGCCAGTCCAAACAGAAATGCAAAAAGAAACCAAATACTTTTAAGGTTTAATCACCTTTAGCATAAATCTACCCCATACAGGAGCAATAACAGCATGTTTCCAGCCATCCAATGCTGGATTGTTTCTCCAATTGTCCCCTTTAATTAGCCTTTCTGTCCCCTGGTGCTCTTGTTTTATTACTTCAGTTGTAAACAGGACATTATTCAAGACTGTTTCAGGCTAATTGCACTACAGATATTAAGAGCCTGGTTGTTAAGTGGTCATAAATGAGACTTCGTAACTACTGAATGGTTAATAAAAATAATGAAATGCAATTGTTCCATGTAAATACAACTGAGCAGCGTAGTATTTTATAATGATGACTATTTAATTGGAATTTAGGTTCAGTGATTTTAGATTTCTGACAATATCAATGTCTTAATAGCAACTGGTCTTTGAAAGCTAATTCTCTATTTTTCCTCCTTCCCAAGGGATTCTGTGCTGCGTTCAAACCCAGACACACAAACTGAATGTGCCTAGACCATGAGTTGCCTTGAGAAGCTCAGTCTTGGCTCCTCAACATAAGCATCTTTCTTAGATATTGGTGGGGCCCAGAGGCAATGGGCACCTACAGAATCTGTGGGCTCTGTAGTTTCTTAGAATTTCTAAAAAGGACTAAGTCTGCACTGTGATGTAGAAATAGTTCCTGGTCTTCTGGCAGGGCCAAACATGGTTGAGACCCAGTACTCCAGAGAAAATTTTGAGTAACTTCTGGAGTAAAGAAGAAATCCTAAATCTGATCAGGATTACTTCAGTCATTAATTCAGGACTGCCTGTGAGTTCCTGTGAGAGATAGTCCAACATGTTGTCAAGGTGCAGGTGTGGCCAGGTTTGCTTAGCCCAGCTCCATCAATTGTCATCCCACCATTCTCTGCAATTCTGTGACGTGACCAGCACAGGCTACGATTCCTAGGGGGATTTGGTGTGTTACACAGTAAAGCAGTGGAGGGTAGAGAGGCAGCTGTGTCACAGATGTTCTAGGCAGAAAAATAAACATCCAGAGCCACAGAGCAATAAGGGTGCTGCGGTTTGCAAAGTTCCCTAGCATGTTCTCTAAGGAAAAATGTGAATGTCAGCAAGGGGATAATGCAAGCAGTAAAATACACATTTCAGTGACTATCACTAGTGAAAACGGTCCTCAGGTTATCCTGCCTTAGAACAAATTAGTTGACAACTAATTAGGTAGTGACAGCTCTTGAGCCCATAATCCTTGTCAAATTGCAGCAAGTGAGGAGTGAGGACACGTCCCACAAGTCATTATACAAAAAAACAATTTAACATGTTGTTCTATTGTATTTAACCCAATGCTGTTACAAGCAGAATATTTCAGTGAGCAAACTCAAGCATTTTAAATCGGAAACAAGATAGCTCAAAGGGTTAGATAAATCCCCAATATAAACATTTCTATTAGTGGCTTCATTTGTGGGGTGACTTCTTGTAATGCTGACTAATTGGTTCGTAAATTTTGTTGTGGGTTCTTTTTCTTATCTTACCTAAATTTTGCTAGCAAAATCCAAACAAGCATTCAGCTCCTAATGTCATCAAGTAGTTGCTACAAGAAGCTCTGACCTTTTAAACTCCATAATCCTTAGGGGAACAGCAAACTCTTCTGCTCCACTAGCTGAGAAAACCACTTTTTAGAAATTAGAGTTGTATTGAATGGTGTAAAAATCACAGTCTCAGCTTTCAGTTACTGTTCCCATTGATTCCTGTATTAGGTAGGATATAAGCGCAACAGGAAAGAATACAACCAACTCCTTCTTCCTGGAGGAAGTTTACTTGACACTTGGCCTAACATGAGTATTCAGCGTGGTGCAGATTTAATCCCATTCCCACAAATTACAGCAAAGTGAAAGAAAATGTGATCATGAAGCCCAAAAATACACGTGTTACATTGCTTTCAGGATTTCTTAAATAATCACAGAGCAATGCTTCATGCAGCTATCCTCACAAATCCTTCCAAAAAGTGGAACTGTCACACAGAAAGAGAGAGAGCATCTGATCACTAGAGCTTCCTGACTTTCATGATTTTCCACAGGAGCAAAATGAAACACCTCTGGTCATCTGTGTCCTAGTGATTGCATGAGGAGGCCTTGTCAGGAGCAGGAAATACGGCCACTCTAGTGCCAAGTTAATCACATACCCACTGGACTGCCTTTCCTTACCCAGAGCTTGCATTAAATTCAGGCTTTGGTGTTGCTGTTGCAAATACATTTAATAACTTTGAATGAATTAATAAAGAACAGGATCTCCTGTGGAGTTCTCGTCTCTAATTAAGTGGTGGCAGGGGAAGCATGTAGTGGAATAAGAAATAATTGAAACAAGGAACCTTTCTTTTTTATCAAGCTATTTAGCATTTTGGCATCCTTCCAGCTACATTTCCTATAATTGGAAACATTAAATTGCCTGATTTAAATCTGCAACCCCCCTGCTTAAGTACACACTCCCACTGAAGGCTATGGCACTGCTCGAACTAGTCAGGCTCTAACTGGAGAGCAAGTTGTGAGGATACAATGCTGTTAGGCTCGATGAAAGAGCTAGGCGAGGGGTTTTTTAAGAGAACAGTTTCCTGAAGAATACTGTTTCAGTAATAGCCATATATAATGTATGTAAACAAAAAAAAAATATTGAAAATTTTATCTTGACATTTTAATTTCAAGAGCACAAAAACATAATATTTTGTACAGTCTGTACAAAGTATTTTCTTTTTTAACCTTTAACCTCCAAATCTAACCACTATACAAAATGTTTTATTTAGGAGTGAAAGAAATGTGTTGGTAATTTCTGGATAATTTCTTTTTGCTTCCATTTAAGCATTTAAGTTCAGAAAGAAAAATAACACATTTTGTTTCAGGTAAATAAAACTTTTTGTTGTTGTTTGGATTGGTTTTGGGTTTTTTTTGTTTAGTCAGGTCAGACAAACAAAAAAGTCAATTACTACACAGCTCTAAACCTGATGCTAATAAGAAACCCTTCTACTAATGCTCCAGGTGCAGTAATGTGCTGACAGATATTGTGTAAACAGGGTGCTGTTGTATGTGAGGGGATGTCTCCAGTGTCCATTCAGCCACTGATTTCTTTATCTGTATTATGGTCCTTATGCCATCAACTCACATTCCAGGGTTTGTGTCATGTACCACAATTCCTTCTTCTTTCTCTTCTCTTGGGGTAACAACACCTGGTAAACACCAGCACAGGGTACAACCCTGTCCTCTCAACAAATTTCACCCCTGTGCCTCTCACAGACTGATCTGTAGCACAAGTTCATGGAGTGAGTCAGGATCAGACATCAGAATTATCACCATGAGATGTGGGGAAAAATGTCTGAGAGAGGAGCCAAAGCTGTAAAACAAGGATAGTTAACAGTAATGGAGACAGGCTATAAATGCCAGCCACATGCAGAGCAAGAAAGAGCTCAGGGAAGTGTAAGTAAATATGGAAAGATGAGTGGGAAGAGTGAGGACAGCAGCAGCAAGAAAGGCATGCACCCTTTCAGACAGATGGCCATAGCTTTGGTTTGGAGTGAATCTCAAGATGGATGTTCCCTCCACTGAAAGGGATGAAGAAGAGTCCCAGAAGAGAACCATGCATTTTATGTCTCTCCAGACTGTCCCAGAGGTTGTGACCTCACTGGCACATCACAAATGATGCTTATTTAATGACATTTTTCCAGGGAAGTGAAGAGGTATCCCCGTGAATGTGCATAGCAAGAAGCTGGTTTTTCAAGGACTGTATCGAGGACTATATTGGACACTGAGTTTGGGCTCAGTGTCCATGGCATGTCACTAGATTTTAACACTATCAAGGCATGTAAAAGTATCTTTTAATGATTATAGATCATACCTAAAACAACAAATAGTAGAAATCCCAAAATCTCCTATATTTCTTACGAGATGAGGAAGAAGTCTGTGAAGGAAGCACTGAGAGAAGAGATCTGGGCTTCTGTACATTAGCTAATTAGATCAGATTTAGGTCTTTAATCTAAACCAAATTTACAGTAAAGTAAAATCACTATTTTCATATAGAAGATAAATTCAGGCTGAAGTCTCTGCCACTAAAAAAATATTAAAAAAAAAGGTGAAAATACTGCTGGCTTGAAAAAAGGAGGCTAAAAGTTGCTCTGTGGTTCTATGTACTAATCAACTTTGGGTATGAGTTTCTCCAAGACTTATTTTGTTTCCTTTTATACATACATTTGTATGTATAAAAGGAATCTCACTAGATTGCTTTCTGAAGTTCTCTTCTAACCCTGATGATCTGCTGTTGGAGATAATAAAAATAATAACCCAGTAACACCTTCAGAATTTCTATCTTAGCCCTCCATCTCATCCCAGAAAAGAAAAGGTTAGTCTGCTCCTTTCTCATTTCTCAGCAGCCCAGATTCATGGGTTACTCCCTACTTGTGCATCAGCTGTTCTTCCCTGGTACCTCTGAGAAGGGTGCTGCCTTCCACATGTCTTGGAAGGCAAGGACTACTGCTTGGAGATATTCCAGTCCTGAGGGGCCCTTCCAGCTGTGCTTCTGAGTGTTTCTGGGAAGAAACATTTAATAGGTTCATACCACTGCAACATGCTACCACCAGGTAACCACTAATTCATTAGATTTGCTAAAAGCAAAATTCCTGGTTCCTAGAGATACAGCTGCTGATTTTGCAAAACCCCAACTCCCCACTGGAGAGTGAGGGCATCACCAGGTATGCAGCATGGGCACAAAACTCCCCTATCTCAGTATTTTGTTTGTTACACGAGCAGTCTGCTTCTATGTGAGATTTTTAACATGCACCATTGAGTTTCTGCGATATTTAGAAATAGCTCTTATGAAACTGCATAGTCTACAGCTGAAGAAGGAAAGGTGCTTTATCTCCTGTTACCCTTGCTTTCATCTTCCTACGTTGTGTTAAAATAAAGAAGTGTACAAGTGCACATATGTCAGAGAGAGTTTTTCCTGAAATGAACCTGCAATTCCCATATTTGTCAGTTCCTTTGAATTTCAAAGGATAACCTCAAAGGGCATCAGCAAGAAAAAGTGATGCAGTTAAATGGTCAATACCTACATGTTTATAATTATAAGTTCATCTTTATACATATATATATATTATTACATTTCAAATCATTAGATATGTTTTTAGATGGGGTGGAGGGAGAGAATGGCTGAGGGAATGATTTTGAGAGTGTTGGGTTTTTCTTCTCAAAGCTCTTGAGAACCGAAAGTCATTGAGCTTGAGAATACTTACAAGTTCTTTTTAAAGAGATGTGCTCTTCACCTTGTCACTTCTGTATGGCAATATTTTCCCATATATACTTTTCGACCAATCCTTGTTGCCTCCTAAGCTATTCACACCCATGCAAAGCAAAAGTGATTTAAAATCTGTAGTTAAACATATGTTGGAAGAATATGTTGAGGTCCATCTACTACTAAGCAAAAAACTTGCTCCAGGGCATCATCAAGGATCTGGGGGTGGTAGAACAAGAGTGGTGCCTCAGTTTGCTGGGAGGAGTGGCTGTGCTGGGAATCACCTCAAGCATCATACTGGCTCTCCAAACAGGGGTATGGCAGGGGCCATGAAAGACTTCATGGACTGCAGCTCCTTCTAAAGAGGGCAGGAGGCCTCAAAATATACCTGTAACTGTAGATTCTGGCTTTTCAAGTGGTAGCAAGTTAAAGGTTAAATTCTGTTTCTGGCTTAGGTCTATGGTGGGAAGTAAAACAGAAACTGACCTTTAGTAAAGTATCTCAAATAAAAGTTCCTTATTCCTGGAAAAACCTAGAATGGCTGCTTTTCTGCTTTCCTCATGTAAGCAGGTTTTCTTTAACTGTTCCAAAATATGACATCCTAGGAACATTATTAGAATTTTCTGCTAGAAAGATAAAGCAGTATACAACCTTGTCCTTTAACAGAAGTAATTTCCATAGTTAGTCTGGATCACAGAATACACGTGAGTATCAAAGCCAGCTCCTTCATCTGTTCAATTCAAAGCCATCCTTTACCGTATTTTATTTTCTGTTATAAGCCTAACTGCTGCTGCTAAAAAGACCCAAATATAAAAAAACAAGCAAACAAACAAACAAACAAAAAGCCAAACAAACAAATAAAGTTTGTTTGAAACACATAACACATAAAAAACTGTCCCCCACAATTACAGAAGCAGGGAAAGCAGTTAAGTTTTAGAGCAGAAAAATTCAGCCAAGAAAGCATAAGTAATTCTGCAGTTTCCACTAAAAGATGCTAATTATATAAAAGGAATCACATGGTCATCCATGCATCACTATACCAAAGTTAAATCATCATCATGTGATTCAGAATTTTATTCAAACCCAGAGACTACCAAAGGGGAAAGGGATGCTGTCAAAGGGAAACAGGTATTATCCCCTTTAAGGCACTTGAGATATCTATTGTTTCATTAGGTTAGGAACAGCTAATAGCTATTGTGAAATATAAACTAAAAATTTCAACAATAAGGCTGCTTGATACTTTTCTTCAATTGTACAATTACCTTATGTTAGCTCTAGGTAATATTAAATGTCACTGTTAGTAGGAGAAAACCATACCACCCTAACAGCTAGCACCTGAAGACAGGTAAAATATGACCAAATACCTGAAATGGTATTTGGTCAAACAGCTAGTGCTGTTTGAAAGCCTGTTAAATGACAAAATTCTCCTTTTCTTCCAAGCTGCTGTTCTGCATCCAAAACAACTAGAAAAAGAGCAAAAATGCAAGTACTAACTGATCTAGAAGTTGCTTCCAGTTGGAGGGATGCTTGTTTCAGCTGTGCATTTTGGGAGCTGCTAACATTGCTACCACTCATATACCATCTGACTCAATTACTCTGCTGAATGAAGGCTCTATCTAGTGAAAATTTGTTTCTCTCTGATTTTAATCTAATAGGTTAACAACTCTGAAAATTTCTTGCATACATAGATATATTCTTCTGGGTTTACAAGTGTAAGAGTGAAGTGTTTCCAATAACAATAATTATTTTTAAACAGTGGATAACGTTTAGTACATTTTCCTCTGCAGCAGAACTGTGTCTTTGTGACTGTTGTTTACAAGAAAACATGTTTGTGAAGGTGATTGTGAGGGGAAAGTGAAATACTCCATTTCTGTCCAAGAGAAACTTCAGGCTTTGTGGTGTACACATGTACCATTCACAGGTGTAAATATGGATGGTGTACACATCAATATACACAGGTGTGGGAAAGTGTAAATACCTTGTTCAGCTGTTGACATCATGAAAATGATGGAGTACAACAGTTTTTCTAGCTGACAAAAAGGTTTCCTGTGGAAACTTTAGGCTCCAGCTCAGTTCTCAGCTCACTACTACAAAGACTGTACTTTGTAATACAGCAGGTTCTGGGGTAACATTCCTTAGATTTATGTCACTGCCTAGAAAGAGAGTGAAAAAGCTAGAAAGCAGGGAAGGATGGAAGAAAAGTGTTCTATCCTTTTTGTAAAATTCCACAAAGGCTCTGGTAGGTGAAATAAGATCAACATATACAAATGTAGACAATCATTGAACCTATTTGTATAGGCCTGATCAGCTGAGAAAAATGGATGTGTGGACACCACAGCAGAAGCATCAGAAGCTCTACATATTTGATGTTATTGGGCTTTTGTTTTGTTTAAGGAATACAGAAAGCACTCTCCACCTGTACAGTGTACACTGAAATTGAGTTAATTTCAGAAAATTAAAGACATTGAAGGGATGACGATACAAACAGCTGTAACACCATTCACAAAGGAATCCTGAATAGAGCCAAAAACCTGAAACCTAGCTGACAACACTGAACTGCAGCACTAACTAATATATTTGAATGATTATTAGAGAAACCAAAAATTGCCCAACTGCCCAAGAAGCAGTTCACACTGACTCAGAAAACGGTGATCAAATTTTCAACAAAGAGCAATGACAAGTCATCATTATATACCTCACTTTAAAGTGCAGACAAAAGACTAATCTACAAGAGGTCTTCTGTAGTGTTCCTTGTGTTCAGTTGCCCACTTAAAATAAACAGATACCTCCCTAAAGATGCTTGCAGCTGACTGGGAGAGTCACCAGAAACCAGAACTCATGTCCATGTGATGGGCCTGTCAAGTCCCTATTGCAGACACAACCAGTGCTCTACAAATCAGAAGAGTGAAAAGTATCACACAACAACAAAAATCCCAAAGACCATCAAGTACATCAGCAGCCAAAGGCTAGCAGACAAACACAGCAGTAGGGATAGCAAAGCTAATTTCAGAATTCCCAAGACTCATGACGTCCCTATCAACAGATTGTAATATGTACTCTCTACAGATGTGTCAGATGTGGGAGAATAGGTCCGGATAAGCAGGGCATATGTGACTGCCTGGAATTATACAAACTCTTTTATCTCCCAAGCAGTGTTTTACAGGTCAGAAGAAATTCATACAAAGGCAGTGGTACAGCTGCAGCTGAACAGCTTTCTCCATTCCAGTTCTGGGTAACAGACTCTAACAACTTCTAATATAGGTAGGTACGTTTTCTCATATGGGTGAGGTTATTAATTTCCCTATTTAATTTAGAGACATGCAAGACTGATCCTGCAGACCTCACCAGGACAGCTTAGATGCTGAGAAGTGAAATAGGGGACTTCACTGGGAGAAAGGGGGCATGGTATTTATCTGTGATAAAGGGATTTTGTTTCCTTAACATACATAAAAATTCTCACTGAGGTTGAATAAAATACTCCCACTATCTCAAACTGAAACAGGACTGTACACACTGCAAGCTTTACAAGAAATGCCATGTTGATTTTAATAGAGCCAGTCAAGAATGTATTATATTGAAAACAGCAATATTCCTGGTGCAATTTCTCAAAGTCTTTCAAGAGCTAGGGTATATTTAATGTATTTAGAATACAAACAGTATAAAGACATTTTTTATAGCAAAATACAAGAGCTGTTTGGGATCCATAAACACATTCACAACTACCCATCCCTTGTCCAAGCTCTCATAAAACCAGAATAAGAATAACATCAGACTGGATGATACTCTTTCTCTTACAATAAACTTTATGCAGTTTTCTTTTTATTGTAACCACATGTACTTACCCTGCAGCTGATAATTTAATGTTCAAGGACTGGTGGTTCTTGGAGCCAAGGCCAACATTTGTTGTAAAAATGAAATACCCTAAAATGAAAGTATTTAAAATGCCTCTGAGAGACGTGTTCATGCAGTTTTTTGAATGTCTTCAACTTCTTATTAATATGCAACTGTTGAAACCAACATAAATTCTCCTTCCAAAGAGTGGTTTGCAGCCTTCTGAGAAAAGAATAGCAAAGTCTTCAGTGTAAAGTACAAGATGTTCTTTATTCAAAAAGGATGCACTCTGGGCTTGATACATTCCATAAATTTCAGTGAAAATACAGAAAAGCAGCAAGACAGCACAAGTTTCAATGAACTAGTCTAGTTTTAGAATTTTACTTCTGAAGAATAAGGCATTCCGGCTTAGTCCCCTCCGTTTCTTAGCAGAAAGACACTTCCAAATGGATCAAGAACATTCAATTTTCCAACCTGTATCTATTTGGATTATCTTGTGTTAAAGCACAAAAACAAATTCATAGATTACCTTCAGTCTGAAAACAGCCCCAGGGAATCCAGTAGAAAGAAGAACTGTTTTGAGTGTACCAAACATAACAGCATATGGTTTATATTTCTTTCATTCTTAATGCATCCAGTTTAGTCTTTCATTAACTGAAACCATCTTTGTCAACAAAGCTGAAATATAAGCAATTCATTTTTAAAATCTTTCTCAGAAAAGAAAATGTTCTTTCAAAATTTAATTACAAGCATGTACTTGACGTGAGCTAGCACACTAATTTAAACATGATATACCAAAATTAAACCAGAACAGATCTTGACTATTCTATGTTAGCTGCATGTTTGTGAAACATTTTTTGGACCCCATCCAAGATAACACTAAAGCATGTGTTTTCTCTTTGCTTGTGTGGGACTTCACACAACCTTTCACAGTCTAACTTTGTTTCTCCTTTCCACTCCTCTGTCTTTTCCTGATGCCTCCATCTGCTCTTCTGGGAAGAGTAACTCTGTTGTACTGTCTGTCAAGAAAATCTCCTCAGTACACTTGGTCCTACACACCTGTTACTTCTTCTTGGTGCTTCATTTTGGGATTACTGGTTTAACATCTGTAGCAGAAGTAGACTTGGTACCTGCTTTTGAATCTGGTAGAGATTAGCCACAGTATTGGTCATTTCTTTGCTTTCATCATGCAGGTAGGACAAGACTTCAAAATGTGTTTAATGTGAGGCACAAGAGAAAACTTCTAATTGAGGTATGACTGCAGATCTCCATTTCCTGTGTCCTGAAGGTGGTCTGATAAATCTCACCCCACACATTCAAATATTTTCATGAAGAGCAGTTTCCAAAATTAAAATCCGTATAGTGGCCCAGGGAAACAACTGCACTTAAATTAAGATGTGAAGCAAATGGGCCAGATTTTGGTGCCATTTCAGAAAATGTAAAGGTCTGTTTTAGAAGGGTTTGTTATTTGGAAAAAAAAAAAAAAAAAAAGAAAAAAGAAAAAAAGAGGATTTCTAAGTTTAAAAAGTTGAGAATCTTGGCACCATCTTATCTGTGTTTCTACTCACTTCATTTACTGTGTATAGGCAGTGTTCAAAGGCAGCAATCAGTTTCCTAATAACTTCAAATGTCATTACCTTTAAATAGAGGCAGTCACAGTACCTTCTGTTTTCACAGCCAGCAGAAAGTTCCACTTACCCCCACCCTCCATAGAAACCCTGCAGCACCACCAGACCTGTGTTCCCTGATTCCAGTCAGTAGAAATGCAGCCCTGGTCCATGCTCCAGGGCAGTACAGGTTACATCCCACCTTTATGCTGTACCATGGGCAGTTCTGCTATGTCAAATTGCTCCTGAGATGGCTGGGAAGTAATGGTTCCAGCAATTCTGTTAGAGGATCTTTTGCTGCTGACATGATTTCTTCCAGACATTGCTTGGAAGTGGCAGCTCCTAATCCTTCAACAGTAAATGACATTTTGGCTGCAGTGGAGAACAGGGGAAATTAGCCAAAGAGGACATGGAGGACAGGTGTTTATGAGAGAGAAGCCTCTAGAAATAGAATATTGCCAAATCAGCACTAAGGTTCCCTTGAGCAGCCAGAAGGATTTCAGCAGCTTCCCAGACCTGCCTTACAGCTGTTGTCCAAAATGACCTCTTCTTGCTTTACCAGGATGTCAGCAAAGACACTGAAGCAGACAGGTTTCACATAGACAGCCCCATGCTGGCAGAGCCCCCTGGGGCACACTGAGCCCCCTGTGGACATGCCCCATTCCAGGCTCACATACTGTCCCCATGGCTGGTTGGCATGTTCCCTGGGATCCCTGTTCCCTGAGATTCCTGGGAGCTACAAGTCTGATGTAATCACCCAGTAAGCAGCCAAATGCCAGAGTTTTCATCCCTGTGCACAGGGGACTTCAAACATCCCAGCTGGATTCCAAAAGGAAGGCAAAACCTGAAAATGACAGCACTGAAAGGGTTTGTTGAACACATTCACTTTTTTCCTCCCCAGGTCTCTCCTGAACCCTGGACCTGAGGAACAAGGGAGCAGGCTTTGAGCAAACAGCCCACTGGCAGCAGCTCTGGAGCTAACCTGGCAGTAGTACTTAGGGTGAGATGCACAGAGGAAACCAAGTGACAAATTTTTGATTTAAGCTCGTGGACAGTGTAGGCACCTAATTCAACTCACAGCAGTCACCATGCCAAGATTTGCTTAGGTCAGTCACCAGAAACTGGGTTAAGCTTTGTGCTTTCAAAGAGAATTAGATTTGGATTTCTTAGGTATTCTGATGTACAAGAGATTTGATAGGGGCAAAGGGATAGTCCTTACCTCTAATTCCTCCAAAACCCCTTTACCAGATTCATCCTGTACTAAATGCCCTTTTAAATCCTGTGAGATTTAGGAAGCACTTGAACATGACTGTACAGACCTGTAACAAGCTGCTTTTACTCCTGATGCCACCAGCTGATTCACCACTGCCTTAACAAAGGGATGCTCTGTAATGCTCATAATGGTCAGTTTCAATCTGTGCCATAATACTTGGTACTGCCAGTCCCCAAGCTGACCTGGCATTTCTGACCCTGTCTGCCTTCTATTTAAACAGCATAGCCAGCATATGTGGCATTTTTTCTAGAACAGTTCCTCCAGGTTTCAAACAATTACATGGGACAGTGAAGACCTAGCCTTCAAAATCTCAGGGGAAAAAAACAACTAAACAATAAGGTTTTAAGGGGAGAATACAGACTAAAAAGACTGAGAAGTTGCTTGAAAAAATAACTTTATGATGCTTGAGCAAGTCTACAGGTACTTCTGTAACACTCCATCCAACACATATGGGAGTGCTGGATGCTGTGCCTGATCCAGAGTGTTGCCTGGAGAGCCTGCTCAGGTAAACCAGGGTTGTGAACATCCCTGGGCTGCAGGAGTGGTGGTTGCTAAATGCACCCTGTGCACCAAAAGTGCATTTTTCTGTTTAGCTGTCTTTACTCATTCAAATCTCCACATGCAAAGACTTTCTGCTCCTTTCGTTTGGCTGGAAGCATTTATAAATTGATCAAGCCATCAACCAAAGCAGGCTGTCTCTGCAGACTGCTGCCTGCCCTAAACATCCCCTAAGTTTGTAAAGAACACAAATGTGTCTTACCGATGACAGGAGCAATGCCTTCCCCCAGCTGTATGCAAGGGTGTGAGAAGCAATTACTGGAGAACACTGCAAGGCCCTTTTCAAAGGTGCAGAGACCAGCTGGTGCTCTGAAATAGATGGAAACAAGCTGACAAAAGGGATGTACACTGGAACAAAAGAAAGGGCAGCTGAGAAAAAAAGTCAGAGATAATGTTAATGAACTGTTTTTGAGGCCTGTTGTGGAATATGGTCCTCTTCTTTGTGTGTCAGAACAAATAGTTCAAACAGTGTACATTAGCCTTGTCCCTTTCTTGGAATGGTCTGGGCCCAAAAAGGAGTGAATTATGGGGTTTTCAAAACATCTCATAAAGTAAGTTGAAAGCAAGATAGTCACAACTATGACTGGTTTGTCTGTGGCCCATGGTACCAAATCACTATTTCACATGTGAGCTTTCAGTGAGGAGCTTTGAGAGGGGAAAATTAGCTTACAAGTTTTCTTTCTGTACTGTAAATTGGCTGGTACCAATTTACCAGCCACCATACCTCTGGTGGTACAAGCCTAAACCTGTTTGGGCAGGTTGTTTAAAACCAATCTTCGAACTAGGGAAGGCATTTGCTTTCAACATTGACACGGATCTCCTTCCCTGGTGTCTGTAATTCTGCAGAGAAGTTCAGCTGTGCCCTGTGCTTAATCTGACACAGCAGGGTACTGAGGCTCTGGCAGCAGGATAATATAAAGGTGACAGCTGTAAATCATGCGTGCTGCTCAGGGCTGAAGTCCTTCTTGTGCCTGATGAACCATGCCAGAGTCAGCACATGTACTGTAATAACAACCCAGGGCTCTTGACAAAGAGAGACTTAACACTGCCTACTTGCTGTTCCTGTCCTGATGCTGTTATGTTGCTCACACAGCCAAACTATGAGACAGCCACCACCAGTAAAGCCCTCTGGCACCAAGGAGGAGGGAGAGGGGGGAAAAGCCTGCTCAGTGTCCTGGTTTCAGCTAGGATAGAGTTAATTTTCTTCCCAGTGGCTATTACAGTTCTGTGTTTCGGAGTCACTATGAGGATAATGTTGATAACACAGTGGTGTTTTAGCTGTTGCTCAGAAGTGCTTACCCCAAGTCATGAACTTTTTAGTTTCCCATGTTCTGCCAAAATGCACATACACAAGATGGGAGTGGGCACCACTAGGACAGCTGATCCAAATTGGCCAAAGGGATAGTCCATACTATGGAATGGTGTGCCCAGTATATAAACTGGGTGGAGCTGGCTGGGAGGAGCTGATCTCTGGCCAGAGGTGGGCTGGGCAAGGGCTCACATCTGGCACAAGCCTGGCTGGCTGTCCTGCAGGCAGCAGCAACTGGTTTGACCCTGCACCCTCCCAAGCAGGTCATGATGGGGCCAAATCTCCCCCTGTCTCCAAGGAGTCACCCAGCAGATCTTGCAGACTCAAGGACATAACATAATATATTATATGAAAATATTGCCAGGACATCAGTCACAGGCACATGGCACTTACCCACCCTGCACTGCACAACCTGCCCCAAGCACAGCTCCACATGCTGGCCCTGCAATGTGAAAGAGTCAGCCTAGCTTGGCTCTCTCCAAGCAATACCCAGGAATATTTTGAGCCAGCATAGACACTGCTGGTCTTTTCCCATGGGCTGTCTGAATCAGTGAAGGCAGCCAGTGGGAGCACCTATGGCAGCAGAAATCAGGGCTGGCAGTGGGTAGGGTTAGCCAGTAAAACAGAGTTTTCTCAGGCTGAAACACCCCATGGACACAGCTGGAGCAGGCAGGAATGAGTTAGCACTGAAAGAAGGATGGGCTCTGCAGACACCTGTGCTGGTCTGGGCACTCTCCATAGAGGCAGCAGAGACTGTGGTGTCCCAGACTTAAAGCAACAACTTGCCATTGGCTAAAAAGTCAGATCACATTTCCAGTGACTGTCATGGACCAGGCACGTGCTTTCTGTCTGACCAATTAATCACTGACACTGCTATTACTATGATTAATGATTTACTGCAAAATACAATTCCATTTTTGTAGCATTCCCCTTATCCATACATAATGGAATAGGAAAAATGCAGCTTTCAAGATACTTTGCAAGCCCTCAGCCACTACATAAAACAAGTCCAAAAATCCCCTACCATCAAACCTCACACTTTAAATTTTACAGTCTGTGGATATAAAATTTAGCAGTGGAAAGCTACTATATTAACTGAGAAATCAGCCTAATTTACCAAGTTTGGGTTTTTTCTCTGAGACAAATTAGAATTTTCTCTTAATGGCAACAAGCAGCAACATTTTCTTCATCTGTATGATTTTGTAACTGTTGAATGAGAAGGTGAGGTTAAGTAGGTAGAACAAGTTAAGGATTCCCTCCATATGGCATGCATGAAATCATCATCCCTCTGT